>NC_058408.1:45185987-45429897 GCF_002201575.2 Neomonachus schauinslandi
AAAACCAATAAAACACAGAATAGACTATTAATGCCTCGATTTAGCTACAAAAGAAGTAGCAGGGGACTCTCCCCACCCAACACACACACTTCTCAGATAATGTCTATGTTAACATTAGGGAGAGTCACCTCTGCCTCAACAGGTAGTAGTTAATAATCAGCACATGGTCAGTGATTGATTTTTTTTACCCTAAACGCTGCTCTCTGGGGCTAGCTGATATCTTTGTTGCCACTGGGAACAGACAAAATGAGAAAGTGATAAAGTACATGATATCCCTCCAGCCAAAATGCCTGCGAGAGACAGCATCACTAAGCACTTTGGACAGGGGAGAAGGCAGTACCTGTCACCCTCACAGAGTGGCAGGAGCAGGGCAGACAGTGTAAGCACCTGCTCTGGCAGCAACAAAAACAGTGAACATGCAGAGTAAGAAAAATGGAAGGAGTGAAAGGAGTAAGTGGGATCCCAGATAACTGCTATTCTGGGCCAGGGAGCATGGTTAGAGCCACCGTATCCTATTAGTGAATTTCTAAGTTCTTCCTTCTTTATTAATGAAAAGATTATGGATTGTAAAAATAGAAGTCTTATTTAATCAGAAATGTAATATATCTCAAATAAAAACTTTGATAGTAACAAAAAAATTAAAATCTCAAATTCAGGTTTAAAACGATAAAAATATACAAAAATAATGAGCAACTCGCTTAATTTTTAATCCAACAAATATCTTTAACATATAGCACACTGCAAGTAGAGTCAAAATTAATTTTTCAATATACTCTGCTTACTTCAAAAAACCATGAAGTGATACTGAGGATGGAATTCAAGCACTAAGGATGGCAAGACAGTAAGAGAGGAGCTGGAGGAGCTTGAGGCCTGACAACAATGAGGAACTCTTGTTCCAGCCTTAAATTGCCCACCTGGGGACTTCGTTTACATGACCGAATATAAGCCTCTTGTTATTAAAGGCACTGTTTTTTGGATTTCTGTTACTTATAGCTAAATGCAATTCCTAACTTATAGAAGACACAGTCCTTATATATCCATGAAATTGTAATTTCCTTGAGGAACTGTGAAACAACTTGTCCCCACAGCACCTGTGAATGTAGAAGGCTACCAATTTCCTGAATGAGAAAGTTTTATTATTGCTCTAGTTCAGTGGCAATAAACAAGTCTACTCTCAGCAAATTTTCATGAGTTGAAAGATAAAAAGCCAATAGAAATTAAGGGGGAAAAAAAACCTTAAAAATATGGAAATACCTGCATCAAGATTATCTGAGTTCAATGAACTGGCAGAGTCAAAATCTTCAGCTACGAAGGCTAACTTCTCTAGATCAGCAAGCTGCCTTTGGATTGAGATGTGTCTCTCTGAAAGGAAATTTTAAGAGTTAGAAGATTATGTGTTAACAATCTGAATTCCAGTTCTATTTTTATTTGATCACGTCACAGATACTCCACTTTTATTTCCTGTAGCATCGTGCCCAGTGCCTAGATGGGGAATACTGCTGCAATTCTGCCTATAAAATGACAAGCGTGCCTCAGAAGGCAAAAAGTTGAGGAACAAACTCCGCGGTGTAACTTCACACCTTTAAAGTTTTATCTAATTATTCAATATAATTCTACAAAAAAATGTTTTTACTCTGTACAAAATGCTGAGGTAAGAAACATAAGCCACACTTCCTATGTTTAAAGAACTTTCAAGAGGGGCACCTGATGGCTGTCGTTAAGTATCTGCCTTCGGCTCAGGTCATGATCCCAGGGTCCTGGGATCGAGCCCTGCATCGGGCTCCCTGCTCAGCGGGAAGCCTGCTTCTCCCTCTCCCACTCCCCCTGCTTGTGTTCCTTCTCTTGCTTTGTCTCTGTCAAATAAATAAATAAAATCTTGGAAAAAAAAAAGAACTTTCAACAGGCAGGAGAGATATTGTTATGTTATCTACTAACTGTAATACAATGCAGGATGAAATGAATACCAGGGGTAAAGTAATATGATGTGGGCATACAGAGGAAGGAGGAATTAATTTCAACAAGTGTCTTTGAGAATGTCTTCACTGAAGAAGTGGCATTTGACTGTGACTATGAATAGAATTTCAATAAGCAGAGACTTGGTGGCTGGCCTTATAAACTGAAGTAATCTCATGAAAAGCATAAGGTGTAAAAAAAATACAGCCACCTCTATCCCACCCCTGGTTAGAATGTAGTATGTCTGGAGAATGGAGGTGGCAGAAGAACAAATAGCCAAAAATGTACAGATCATGAAAGGCTTAAATTCTATGTAAGTTAGTCTGGACTGTCCTCTTCCGGCAATGTGAAGTCTTTGCAGGTTTTTGAGGTAGTGAATGGTAGGATCTGAATGCGTTTCAGGTTATGTCTGGCTGTAGAACCAAAAATAAATAACTGAGGTGAGAAGTTAGTAATAGAAAGGTACAGAACAGATGGTAAAAAAAAAAAACAAAACTTTGGGTGTGAGAAATAACCATGAATGAAGAGTGCATTCAAGAATGACTCTAAGATTTCAAGTTTATATGGTTGAGAATAATGGTACCATTAACCAATAAAGGAAGAGGAAAACATTTTTGGCAGAAAAGAAGAGGAAAGGAGAAAAAGGAATTTAGTTTTTGACATAGTGTGTTTGATGTACTACTCATACTCATCCTCAAGTTCAGTATGCAGTTGAGTTGTTTTCGGAGTCAGGAGGGATATAAATCATAAATACACGGTAGGTGAAACTAGGAGTTGAAGAAAGCCTAAGGAAAAAAACATTGTGAAAAAAAAGAGAAGAAAAAGGCCAAAATCCAGTCCCAGTAACATATTTTTAGCTCTCTCAAACATTACACATTCTGACATATTTGTAAACTTTGGAATATATGAATAAATCTTTCCAAAGTATATTTAACATATTCTTGATTATGGGCATGGGGGATGCATTCCCTAATGCCACTGAACCCACTACTGATTAATATAAATGGTTACAATTCAGAAGTGACATATGGAGGGATGTAGGTAACATAAGAGACACTGAGGAAAAATAATCAGGAGGGTAGATTCAAAAACAATAAATGGCAAGGAGAATCAAGATAAGGCAGAAGCCAAGAAAAAAGAGAATGTAAAAGATAACTGTTCAACACTAAGTATCGCAAATAGTTGTACAAATCAACAGAAAACTACTGGATTTAGTATTCAGCAGGTCTCCGGTGACCTTTAAGAAAAAAGGTTCAGGGGTGCCTGGGTGGCTCAGTCGGTTAAGCGTCTGCCTTAGGCTCAGGTCATGATCCCAGGGTCCTGGGATAGAGCCCCACATCAGGCTCCCTGCTCAGCAGGAAGCCTGCTTCTCCCTCTCCCACTCCCCCTGCTTGTGTTCCCTCTCTCTGTGTCTCTCTGTCAAATAAGTAAATAAAATCTTTAAAAAAAACAAAAAAAAAGAAAAAAGGTTCAGTGAGGTGTTCCAGAATACAAATGGGATTGGAAGAAGAAATAAAGTATAGAAAATCACATATATTATTTCAAAAAGTGTGGCAGTATAAAAAAGGAGATAGGTGGTGCTTTTTCTTTCCTTTTAAGGAGAGACCTGAATATCCATAACCCAAAGGAAAGTAATGTTTACAAAGTAGGAGCTTGAATATACAAATACAAGAAGACTAGGAGCTGAAAATTGGCAGGAAAAGATCCCCAACCAGAGAGGAGATAATGGTAAACCATAAGGCTCTCTAGTACTCATTATTCAGGTAGGTTATACAGTTTAGAACCTTAAAAACCTTTTAAATTCTGTTCTTGGTATTGCTACCTTCCTGCCTATTCCTTTCCAAGCTTCACTCCCAGTTCCTTTTTTTCACCCTTCTATATAATTTGTGTCCTTGTTTGTTTCCCCCACAAATAAACAGTAAGCGGCAGGGGATATGACTTCCTCATTTTTGTAATGGTTAAATGCCTAGTACAGTATCTTGCACACAGCAGGCACTATGGCTTGTTAAATAATTTTAAAAAATCATTGGTCTTTTTGGATGCAGTAGCACACGGAGTCAATAATTTTGGAATTCAGCACTACCAGACATTACTGCTGAAATTTATTAAAAGACAAATTTTTACCTCATTTTTAAATGAGAAAAACAAAGAGCAACAAATCTTATCGTTCGTCATACCAGGTATTGTTCAAATGACTTTATAATAAGATGTAATTTCTATAATAGGCAAAACTTTTCCCTTATGAGCAAAAACTTAATTGCTAGGTGAGACCGCAAGATTCAGGCAACGAATCCATGTGTACAAATCAATCCTGTGAATTTGCAATCATAAAGGCTTTTGGCTTCCAAAGTTCAAAGTTCTGTTTATGTGAAATTATATAGTACTATATAAGCCTGTGCTTACTGAGATCATTCTAAGTTGTACAAAATAAGAGATGGCCCTGGTAAGTTAGAAGAGAACAATGAAAATCCTGTGGTCCACTATTAAAACTCTCAAAGATCTGTCTAAAGATTCATGATATGCCTATGTATGTACACCTCTCAAATCACCTTCTGTTTCAAGACAGTAGATATCAGACAATCTGTACTTATATCACTCAAACTTTTTGTAACATGCTAATAATCCCAAAGTCAATAGGCAAACCTCTTGTTAAATCAGATGAATCCAAGATGCTAGGAGGTTCTTTTACAACTTCTGATACTTTTCCCTCATTTTTCAGTTCTATTTCAGATATGCCATCTTCATCTTGCCTAGTTAGGACTGATTTCAAAGGACTAACTAGACCACATAAAAATAATTTTTAAAAATGTGATTAATACATATTTCTAATGCATTTTGGATTTCTCAATCATTACATATTTGCCCCAGTAATGCATTTTTCAGGTTTCTCAAACATCATACATTCTTCAAATTACATACTTTAAATTGTGGAATATGTATCTTCCCAAACTATGTTTAACATTCTTGCTAGTGGGGAGGTAGAGAAAGCACGCATTCCCTAAAGTTGCTGAACCAATTCTGATTAATATAAACAAATTCAATCTAGAGATGAGGAAGGGAGGCTACTTACTCAGGAGAGTGTACCACCGCCTCCCCCTGCCCCCCCCAGTTGTGGGTGAAGAAACGATTGTCCTTATTTTGCAACTACTAGCTCGGATCTTATATGAGGAGAGGCATACCTAAGGCACGCCTTCTTTGTCTTTTCTGTGATCAGCTCTACTTTTTTTTTTTGAAAAGGACTTAAATCATTTAATTAATTTCCCCATAATTTACAGATGAGTAAACTGAGATCCAGTCAGCTCTACTCTTTAATCTACTATAACAATTTTTATGTGGCTTTAAGGCTTTAAAACTTCAAAGTAACTCTATTAGACTACAACTACCCAAGTGTTGTATAAATATTAAATTCGCAACTGTCCTAGAAGTAGGAAAGAAAATGAATTAATTTACTCTGTTATAATTTAGAAAGAGCATAAGGGTCAATTTATGGACCACAAAGTAATTTTTTAAAAAAAACTTTCTTAGACTTTACACTTAAAAGTGTTCAGAAGATTCTTAAGTGTTTCTCTTTATGGTCCAATAAATCACCACTTAGAAAACATGCAAGCACATACATTAGCACAACACGGGCTATTAATTTTCAACAGTCCACTTCTGATGGAAGGGAGTGCAAAACTCAATTGGTATTTATGACTGAGGGAAGACATCCATAATTCAGTCGACCTTTTCTTAAACTACTTATCAGCCTCAAATTCTTTTTGGAAGCAAGCTGCTAAAGAAAATTAAATAATAAGAAAAACCCATCTATTTGTGTATATCGAGCATAAAAACTAGTTGATAGCAATGGTTTCTAAATCTTGGCAGCTAGGATCTACTACACTAAACAGGCTGCCTTGGTTACCATCTCACATTTTGAAGGACTTAGTGAACCATGGTAGACGGGGTTGAGAGGGAAACTACCAAATTAATGTAACTTCTATCTTCGTAGCAGAAAAAGACCCCCTTTAACGAAGAAGCCCTCAACCTCATTATTTCCTTTTATCTGCAGCACTCCTGGCCTCCACAAATCCTTCACCATGATGTCGAGGTTTGTGCCTTCTCCCATTCTGTACCCGCTTTACCCACTACATGGGTCCCTCCTTCCTCCCCCCCCATCCCTAAACCTGCCTTTCCCCATTAAACCATCCCAGTGAAGAAGGGCCTCCCCTACTCCCCAGCAAGGCGCACTTTCTCGCTTCTTTGCGGCAGAAAGATCTAGGCCTCCTGCACTTACTGCTTTCAGCCTCGTCAGGGGCAGAGGCTAGGGACGGGGACAGGGCCGGAGCCTGGGCCAGGGCAGGGGCTGGGGCTGGAGCCGAGGCCGGAGTCGGAGCCGAGTCCGGGGCCGGGGCCGAATCCGGGGCCGGAGCTGGGACCCGAGCCGAGTCCGGGGCCGGGGTCGGGACCTGGACCTGGGCCACCTCCACCTCCTCCTTCTCCTGGGTTAGCAGCTCCTCCTCCGCCATATTCTCCATAGTTACCGCCTCCGTGCCAGGCCCGCCCGGGGACCAGGAGGGGCTCACGGCGGGGTGAGAGAACTGGCGTGAATGCCCAGAGGGCTGGATCCAAGGAGTGGGAAAGCAAATGGGAAGGGCTGGATGCGTGCAACAGACAAAAGATGAAGAACCAGTGACCAAATCCTGTCAGCAGAAAAATAAAAAGCCAGAGGCAGCGATTCGCAGTCCCGTCCGCTTCCCTTTCCCTGAGGCGTTACGACGGCACCACAGCCTGCGCAGCAACGTAATGGGGACGGCGTCCAATGAGGTAAGAGAGTTCCGCTTCCACGGTGCGTCTCCGTTCCAGCCGTCAACCAAGGAAGCGAATCAAGACTACAATACCCAGGGTGCAGCGCGCCAGCTGGGGCGGAGCCGGAGTTCCAAGTCCTTGGAGGAAGTAAATGCAAAGCTAAACAAACACTCGGAGCGTTGGAGTAGTAGTCTGGGTCCGAGTGCAGGACTACATTTCCCAGCGAGCATCGGGTCCAGGGGGGGGACCCTTTTTCTTGGTCTGGCCCTCCGGAGTCGCCTCCGCTGCGGGCACTGGTAAGGTAACTGGGGTGCTGGTTGACGTTTTGCTGGGCAGGTTCCCACCTCTCTCCCTCCGGTACCCTAGCGGGTGGCCAGCCGGTCAGAGGATTCCGGAGGCCCCGCAAGCCTGGGCGGGGCGACTCTGTAGGCGGATCCGGGGTTGAGTCCGCTCAGTGAAGGGTGTGGTTCTGGTCGGCTCTGCCTCTGGAGTTGCCCCTCGCTCAGAGCGAGAGTCTGGTTTCTTTCTGCGGAGCCCCTGGGCCGCGGCGGCTTACGAGCAGTTAAGGAGCTTCTCTGCTAGTCTGGTTGATTTGGAATCGGGCTCTGCGCTTCCTTTCGCACCCTCATCCACACCGTGACCTGAACACGTCTCCTTTTGTCTTTATTTTGCTTTAACCTACATATTCCTGTTATCATCAGCACTGCCCTGTGGTTGTAGGAGTTCTGTGGGTAGAGAAGAGGGTGTGTTTGTGCGCGCGCCCTACGCTTATAGTTAGACTTAATAACCAGAGCTCTGAGTGTGTTGAGCTTTGCGGCACCTGGTTGATGCGATTCAGATTCCACACGGCATCTGCCAGTGAGTCCTCTGGCCCGCGTACTTCTCTTCCCTTTACTCTCCGGCCTGCTTGAACTTAAGTCTCACGCATTCATGCCCCTGGCGCAGACAGGAAAACTTGAGTTTTCTGGCTGCTCTTTCTTCCCGGGACTGGTCCGAATGTTATCGGCAGCAGGGAAGGAGAGGGAAGCCCCTTTTAGTCTTAGGAGACTCACACTTCCAGCTGGGTTTTTCCTGGTTCATAAAGCTGATACTTAATGCCTACCTATATCATTGGTCTATTTCCTGCTTGTTTCGGAGCCCAGGTGAGAGCAAGTGTGATTATTTGGCACTTTGAAAGTGTAACAGAATTAGTTACCACCTCCCAGCCCTCCCAACCCCCCAGTAGTTAGGAAGTGTACATGTAGGCTTTTTCCCCCTCCTTCGCTAGTGAGTTATAGTTCTAAAGTCCTCATAATGCCTTCAACCTCAACTTTAAAAAAAGAAAAGATTTATTTATTTTAAGACATAGAGAGCACGCGAGTGGGGGGAGTGGGGCAGAGGGAGAAGGAGAGAGAGAGAATCCCAAGCCGACTCTCCTGGACAAGCGCTGAGTTGGAGGCCGGGCTGATCCCACCTGCCCGAGATTAGGACCCCAGCAGAAACTAAGAGTGCCATGCTCAACCCACGCCAACTTTTAACTAGTTTTCCTGAAAGTATAACTGCCTCACTGCTCTTAACAGTGAATTAAAAATGGGAAAATAACACGTTATAATTTACGGGAATGAGTAGTGGCTAATAATATTTATGCATCATCAAAGCATCATTGATTTTTTTTCTATTTCCAAAAGGCTAGATGGTTAATTGAAGGCTTGATTCACTGTATCAGTCTCATTATTTAACACCAGCTGGAAACCGGAAGATGAAAATGGTTAGATTTTAGCGTGTGGATTCTATGGGAATTTTAATAAGGATTTTTAAGCATGGTCTGTGTCTTGAGACATTCTAAAAAAAGGAATCTTCAAAGTTTGAAGATTATATTAAGTGGCTGTATTATTCATCTATTGCTGCCTAAGTTATCCTAAAACTTAGTGGTTTAAAACAACAATAAACATTACCTCACAGTTTCTGTGCCTCAGGAGTTCAGAAGTGGCTTTCTGGGTGGACCTGGTTCTGAGTCTCAGGAGGTTGCAGTGAAGATATCAGCCAGGGATGCTTCCACTCAAAGGCTTGATTAGGGTTACAGGATTAGCTTCAAAGCTGGCCCGCTCACATGCCTGGCAGTTAGTCCTTTTTTGGCAGTGGGCTTCAGTTCGCTGGTGGGCAGCTCCATGGGCTACTTGATTGTCCTCATGATATGGTGGCTGGCTTTCCCTAGAGTGAGAGAAAAACACAAGCCACAGTGTCTTATATGACCCAGCCACATACTGCCATGTGGCAGTTCCTATTGGTGTCATAGGCCAGCGCTATTTAGTATGAGAGGACTTGCCTGAGAGTGTAATTACCAGGCAGCAGAGATCATCAGGAGCCACTTTGGAGGCTGGCCAACTCAGGAAGTCTCCCCTTTGAGTTGATATTTTGATTTTCATGAAATCAACACGAATTTCACACTATTATAAAACATTTGTCATGGTAAACGTATATGTGTTTTTCCTCTGATAGTCCACTATCTGCAGTGATTTTTTTTTTCAATTGGCTTATGGGTGAGAGGTTGAAATTTAGCCTTATTTGGTATTCAAAGCAACAACGTAAGATGAACGTGGATCAGTTTAAATTGTAGAAGTTAACATAAGTAGTACATTGCCTCTAAACAGTTCATTTCATGGAATTTATTATTATTATTTTTTATTGTACCTTTCCCCAACATGGAATAGAATCCTTCGAAGAAGAAGGGGAAAAGAAGATTATTCCACTAATCTGGAAGCTCAGGTGTGAATTCAGTTGTTGCCATACATTATCTTACAAAGCAAAATTTTGGGGTAAATTAGGATTGTTCTTAGAAGCCTATATTAAATATTCTTTAATTAATTTTTATTATTAGATTTTCTCTTAGCTGTCAGCATTTTCTTTCTCTTTATATTCATCAAACCATTCTAAAAGTTTGATTTGATCATTCTTTCATAGGACTTCACTTACTGTGGTCATGATTGACCATGAGTACTTGCAATTGCCTGTTTTCTAGCCTTTCTTACATTCATAGTTTCCATATGTGTCACTATCAGCAATAAACTCTCCTTTGGGCTTTGCTGCTAGACTCCTTTTATATCTTCCCGTCCCAGCAGACCTGATGAGGTTCCCATTCTCTGGCCTTTCGATTCCAGCACAGGATTCTTCTGTTACACACTAAGTTGAATGGAGGGTGTGTCAGGAAAATAAAGACTTAGAATTTTGAGGCATAGGTTGGGCAAAATACAGCAGTCCTATAGGCAGTTGAAAATGGTGATCTGAAGCTGGAGAGAGAAGGTCAGGGCTAAAGGCACAGTTTTGAGAGGTCATTCCTAAAAAGGTGGTAGATGAAATTGAAGGAGAGGAAGAGATCATTATGACGGAGACTGTAAGTGAAATAAAGTGGAACAATGAGAGAATCCTGTTGTCTTGGGAATGGTTGTAAGATGGAAATCATTTTGTAAAACTCCAGTCTTTTTATAAAGTTTTCAGTTTTATAACTGAAAGAAGATTAATTTCTAATGTATTTTGTTGTGATGGTGGTTAAAACAAAAACACCTAATGTGTTTTTTATTTTAGCTTTACAAAATGTCCAACAGAGAATCTTGTGGCGAAAAAGAGAAGTCTCGGAGAAAAGGCACCACTGCATCACCCAACTTTGACATAGAAGTAAGAATTTTGATTTACTGACCCAAAGATACCTTTTTTTTGCAGTTCATTTTTATGTAATGAAAAAAAAAACCTCAGTTTTATGTAGATGTGTATGAGATATGTAAATGAGATATGTAAATGTTTTGTTTTGCGCTTCTGACCCAGGAGAAGTAATTTGTTTTTCCCATTCTCCACCCCCATTCTTTACTCGCATTATTTTATTGATTGCTCACAACTGTATGAGGTAGGTACCATTATTATCCCAATTATACAAATGCCAGAACTGAGGCTTATGTAAGTTATTTGCCTAGGCATTCCTGACTTGACTCTAGGTCCCCCAGATTCTCCTTTACATAGAAATAACTCACCAGTAGACCTTTTGCACATCGCCTTTGTCATTTACTCAGCATTGACTAAGATTATATGCTCATCAGTCAGAATGGGCTATCCTGTGCAGGGGAGGCTAAGGGTAGGGAATGCACGCTCACACTGCCTTAAGAAGTATTTTACTAGATGAAATTTAGGATATTCAATTAATTGAGCTGAGTGTTGTCTCCAGGACGCAAGAGTGCAATGTGACTGATGTAATAAAACAAACAAAAAAAACCCCTGCAATTAGTTATTTTTTTTAATATTTTTAAAAAATTTTTATTTATTTGACAGAGAGAGACACAGTGAGAGAGGGAACACAAGCAGGGGGAGTGGGAGAGGGAGAAGCAGGCCTCCCACTGAGCCGGAAGCCTGATGTGGGGCTCCATCCCTTAGGCTTATGACTTGAGCCTAAGGCAGATGCTTAACCGACTGAGCCACCCAGGCGCCCCACCCCCTGCATTTAGTTTTATTATAAACTCTGAATAGTCTGCATAGTGCATCATCAGAATTAGGGTTCATGCTGTAATACCATCCACAATGAGAGACTAAAGTCTAGCAAAGGTGAATATTCCCTATGGAAGTGATTTCTGGGCTAGCAGATGAGTTCATAAGGCCTTTAGACGACCTGGATAAAGTATTCTAGGGATCATTACACTTTTTGGTGTTTGTTCTTTGCTTACTAACTTTCCGATTACTAATTTGGCCTCCCAAGTATAGAGATAATTGGAAAGGGGACCCTGGAGTATGGCCATACAGTACCATGGTGTCTTTGATTTATATATTCCCCAATTTGGCACTAATAATTGGCATGCCGTTTGCAGTTCGCCTCCGATTCTCTCCTAACCTACTTGAATCAGACTTTTTCAGGCCATCACTCCTCCAAATATGCTTTCATCAAGGCCAGCAGTGGTTTCCATGTTGCTAAATCCATCGGTCAATTTTCAGACTTCCTCTGACTTGACCCATCAGCAGTATTTGACATAGCCAATTGCACCTTCTCCTTGAAACATTTTCTTCACTTAGCTTTTGAGACACTATATTCTCCTGATTTTCCTTTACATTGGTGACTGCTTCGAAATGTCCTTTGCTGATTCCTCTTCATCTTCCTAAACTATAACCTTTCAAGTGCCCGGCTTCATTTACCCTATTTAGAAATTGCAATTCCATTCTTTCATTTGGTTGGGCCAAAATCTTGGTTGTCATCCCCTACCTGCATCCAGTCTATCAGCAAATTCTATCAGCTTTCTCTTGATAATATAGAGTCCGACTACCTCCTCTGCTATCACAACGATCCAGACAATCAGCTTGCTTCCCCAGATTGTTCCAGTAGTTTCCAAATTTATCTCCCTGCTTCCACCTTTGCCTCTCATTGTTCTCTTCTCAACAAGCCCCCAGAATGATCCTATTAAAATGTAAGTCAGATCATGTCACTCCTCTGCTCAGTACTTTCTGGTAGTTTCCCACTTCACCCAGAGTAACAGCTTAAGTCCTAGCTGGGGCCAAGAAAACAACTGGCCCTCCCCATCTGGCCTTCTCATTCTCCCATTGCTTTCTCCGTTTTGTGATTCCTTGCCACTATTCCACCAATAAATCCTGGCACATTCCTGCCTCAGGGGCTTTGCCCTTGAATGGAAAACTCTTTCCCTAGATATTCACGTGGCTTCTTCTTCACTTCTTCAGGTCTCCAGGCAGATGTCAGCTTATCAGTGGGGCCTTTCCTGACTACCCTGTTTAAAATTGCAGCTGCCTCCATGCCCACCTCCAAGCCCTTCCTGCCCTCTTTCTCTGCTTTATTTTTTTCCAGCACATTGTTTGACTCACTAAATATATTACTTGTTTATTTGTAAATTCCTGCCCGATATTTTGACCTCCATGAGGGCAGGGACTTTTGTGTTTTCATTAATCTGTCCCCACCGTCTAGAATGTCTTTGATACACGGTAAGTCCTCAAATATATGTTTGTCCTGGGTCTACTGAATTTTGGATCCCCTGGGAAATGACTGGATATATGGTTTTGCTTTGTAGAAGACTGAGTTCCACCATGGCGATGCCTCCTCCCAACGCCTTTATCTGAGCTGTCAGCTGACCTGCTGTAGCACCTGTGTCCTATCTCATCTCTAATTCAGGAGCGCCTAGATCTTCTGATTTCTACTTGAGTCTTCCTTCTAGTTGAGTTTCCCTCCCTCTTACCAAAGTTTGTGTGCCTTTAAACATTTCCCCCCACCCTTGAAGTTTATTATGAATGTAGAATGTTAGTTTATGATAACAGTGATTAAATAACACTGTCTTATATTGTGCTTTATTTTGTGCTTTTCTTTCCTTTTTTCCAAATGCCATTCTTAGGATAGGACAGAGAAAAAAACTTCAAGTTCTACTAGTTCAGCTTGCTGTGTAAGGTCTGTTTCATCAGAGAAGAGAAGACTGGTGAGTGTATACTGTAACTAACTCTAGGTATTATTTATATTAAAGTTTTAATGTGTAATTAGAAGGTTTATGATATAAATTCCCCCATTACTTTTCTACTCATCTTTTTTTTTAAAAAAGATTTAATTAATTTATTTGACAGAGAGAGATACAGCGAGAGAGGGAACATAAGCAGGGGGAGTGGGAGAGGGAAAAGCAGGCTTCCCGCCGAGCAGGGAGCCCAATGCAGGGCTCAATCCCAGGACCCTGGGACCATGACCCGAGCCGAAGGCAGACACTTAATGACTGAGCCACCCAGGCACCCCTCTTTCTTTTATACTTTGTGATAGCCAACAGAAAGAAAACCACTGTTTGGTTTCTTCCTTCCTTCTACTCACCAAAAAGCATTTATCAAGTTATTTCTTTGTGCTGGTAGACCCTATCATGTGGGGTTAGACAACATGGATATAAATTAAGAGAGGTTTTTTTTTTTTAATTCAGTTAGCCAACATATAGTACATCATTAATTTCAGATGTAGAGTTCAGTAATTCATTAGTTGCATATAACACCCAATGCTCATCACATCACGTGCCCTCCATAATGCCCATCACCCAATTACCCCATCCCCCATTCCACCTGCCCTCCAGCAACCCTCAGTTTGTTTCCTATAGTTAAGAGTTTCTCATGGTTTGTCTCCCTCTCTGATTTCTTCCGATTCAGTTTTCCTTCCCTTCCCCTATGATCCTCTGCACTATTTCTTATATTGCACGTATGAGTGAAACCGTATGATAATTGTCTTTCTTTGATTGACTTATTTCACTCAGCATAATACCCTTCAGTTCCATCTACGTCGATGTAAATGGTAAATATTCATCCTTTTTGATGGCTGAGTAATATTCCTGTGTGTGTGTGTGTGTGTGTGTGTGTGTACATGTGTGTACACACACCACATCTTCTTTATCCATTCATCTGTCGATGGATATCTGGGCTCCCTCCACAGTTTGGCTATTGTGGACATTGCTGCTATGAACATTGGGTGCAGGTGCCCCTTCAGGTCACTCCATTTGTATCTTTGAGGTAGATACCTAGTAGTGCAATTGCTGGGTGGTAGGGTAGCTCTGTTTTCAACTTCTTGAGGAACCTCTATAATGTTTTCCAGAGTGGCTGCACCAGCTTGCATTCCCACCAACAGTGGGAAATGGGAAAAGGGTTTCCTTTTCTCCACATCCTCGCCAACATTTGTTGTTTCCTGACTTGTTAATTTTAGCCATTCTGACTGATGTGAGGTGGTATCTCATTGCACAATTTTCAGTGCAATGAGATACCAATGAGATACTATATCTCATTGCACAATGTCAGTGCACAATCTCTATTTCCTAAATGATACATTTTTTTTTTCTTTCTTTGATTTGTTGTTTCCTTGAGGCCAAGTGATGTTGAGCATTTTTTCAGGTGTCTGTTGGTCATTTATATGTCTTCTTTGGAGAAATGTCTGTTCATGTCTTCTGCCCATATCTTGACTGGATTATTTGTTTTTTGGGTGTTGAGTTTGATAAGTTCTTTATACATCTTGGATATTAGCCCTTTATCTGTTATGGCATTTGCAAATATTAAGAGAGTTTTTAAGTCTTTTCCCATATATGGTTATATTTGGCTTTATAATATCTTTTGCAGGTAGCCAAGGCAGATATGTAGTGTTTGTGCTTTCAGATTCAGAAATTGAGGTCCAGGAGGTTAAGTGACTTGTCCAAGGACACCAGATTGTTAATAGCAACAGAACCAAGTCCAGAGTCATGCAAATAATTAAAAAGACATTAAGCTAGTGCAAGCTAGGGTGGTTGGTGAAGTACTCACGACATTCAAGTTGAAGTTAGGTGTATGTCGGGATAGCTACGTGGTCGGGGGTAATAAGAGAAAGTAGTTGTGAAAGTTGTGTGAATGCAGAATTCAGTTTTTTAAGGATTTGTTTGTTTTTGTATTTGTATAATGACACCGCTGTTTCAATTTATTGTTTCTATATTAACCTTCTTAAAACACAGGTTTCAATATATTTCTCGTCTGTTGAAAAATCACTTTTTAATCTGTCATTCCAGACCCTCTTAAATTTGGTCACACCTTAACTAGCCAGTTTTCTTTTTTCTTCCTGAAAACAGCCCTTCTGCTTCTAACTAGGCTGGTTTATTTTCTCTCTGCTGAATTTACACCAGTCATCTCCAGTTTCTTAGAATGCCTGAGCTTTCTTAGCTGAGAAAACCTTTTTCTTTTACTCGTTAATCTGTATTCAATCTTTAGCATATATTTTGTCCATCTTTTTTCCTAAGTATGTTCCAACTTTGGTGCTTGGTGTTTTGAACTCTTTTACAACTTATTGTTACTGCTTTGACACTTAGGTATGTCCTTTCATTAGATTATTCGTACATATCCGTCTTCTCTCTATTCTTTAAGTCTTTAGGACAGGGACTAACTATATCCTATTTCTCTCTTCTTTTGTGCCTACGCCTGTATCCTTAGAGCACATGGAGAGACAGACTGGGAGAGTAGAGATAGTAGACAGAGCTTGTTTCAATCCTGGCTGTGCTGCTGACTTGCTGTGTAACATTGAGGAAGATACTTTTCTCTGTTTGAGCCTTGAGTACTTCATCTATAAAATGGGGATGATGATAATACCTGTCTCAGGATTATTAAAAAGATTAAATAAATAAATGTGTCAGTCTATTCAGTAACACATAGATGTGGAAAAATATATTGTCTCCCAGTCTCTTTCTCCTGTTAACTATATGTCAGTGCACAATTTCTCTTTCCTAAATGATACATTTTTTTTTTCTTTCAGAAATCAGATCACACAGACATTCTGTACTGTGATGTAAAAAGAAGACCAGAACTGAAAAGGTAAATTCCTCCTTTTTGTTGATATCTTTTACTTTGGGGGGGCTTAGAATTGTGAGACTAAATATTTTGATTTGCAAAATTTTTTGTTTACTTTGATTAGTACTGATTTCATGCCAATATTTCTAGCTGTAGCACAGGTTATGATTACTGAATTTTTTTTGAAGATTTTATTTATTTGAGAGAGAGAGACAGCAAGAGAGCACAAGCAGTGGTGGGGGGGGGAGCGGCAGAGGGAGATGTAGACTCCTCGCTGAGCAGGGAGCCCAACTCGACTCAGGGTGCGATCCCAGGACCCCCGAGATCATGACCTGAGCCAAAGGCAGACACTTAACAGACTGTCACCCAGGTGCCCCTGATTATTGAATTTTCTTAATATTAGTATAAATTTAATAAAAAGTTGAGTGAAATAAAAAGTCTATCACAATTCTGTGCTATGTAAATGACACTTTCAAGTAAATGCAGATTTTTATCTCTGGTGATTTGATTTTGACACACCCTTATAAGATACATAACTCTGTTACAAATAATAATAGAAGAAGTTATGTGGCTGGCTTAAAAATGTTATAAAGATAAATTATATATTACCTGTGAAGAGAATATGTCGATTATTGATTGTTATGGTTTTAAAACTGTGTTATTTAAATAGGATATGGCTACAACTACAGAACTTGGAGAAAAATGGTAGGAATAGTGGGGATTATTTTTCTTTAATTTCTGTGTTCTTGGATAAAAATTTCAGAGAACTTTGTGGTGAAGGCATTTCTTGCCACTAATGGGGTAAATAAATATAAAGTGTAACGTATGATAAAAGTTGATGAGATCATAGTTTCTCTAAAAATAAGGAGTTATGAGAAAATGATAAAGATGGCATTAAATATATACATAAAAGTTCTGCTTCCCAGACAAGCTTAGTCAATGTTTGCTAAAAACAAAAAATTCAACCTGCCTCTGGCTTTTCTTTTGGTTTTTCTTTGTTTTTGTTTTTGAATCATCTCCTCCTCTTTCTTTGTGATACTTTGCTCCTATATTATTATCTGTTGAAGTATATTCTGTTATAAATTTCACATTACATTGACTATTAGTTTCTAAACTTTTTTTTTTTTTTTTTTAAATTCATGAGAGAGCGAGAGAGAAAGGCAGAGGGAGAAGCAGGCTCCCAAGGAGCAGGGAGCCCAATGCGGGACTCGATCCCAGGACCCTGAGATCATGACCTGAGCCGAAGGCAGACGCTTAACCATCTGAGCCACCCAGGCGCCCCGAGTTTCTAAACTTTTTAAAAATGGATTTTTAATGCCTTTTATCCTAGTATTTTTTTTTTTTAAGTTCTAAAACACTGTGTGGTTTTTCACTAGTTACCTTTAGCCTTATTAAGGGCACATTTTCTAGCCCTTGATTTTATATGTACGAATAAGGGAATGAATAGACTTCTGATCTATGTATACTACTCCCCTAGACTTGTCCACATAGTCTTTGGGAAGAAGAAACAACAATATTGTTGAATTGTTTTGAGAATAGGATCTAAACTATTCCAAGGATGCACCTTGGCTTCAGTATTTATTCCAAATCTGCTATTTGGCTTCATCTCTTGCAACACTGAATAGTCAAATGCCTACTGCAGCATTTTTGCATTCCTGAACCCATGTGTGATCAATGACCATGCCATTGTGTGGGTTATCATCATATCTACTGAGAGTAAGGACGTCAGTGATGTGAACAAGGCGTGGCATTTGGATTTATTGTTACTATCTGAATATTTGCTTTCAGCTATTGGTAAGCTCTCTAGATAAAACTTGTAGTGAAATTTTCTTTTGTCAAAGACAAACTATATGGCATACAAGATATTTTAAAACTGCTTTGTCATGTGTTTAAACAATATGGGATAGGAGCTATTATATGCTGAAAAGGTTGCTTGGACAAAAGAAAGCTGTCCTACTGTGCTTTGCAAACATCAGTATCAACAGTGCAGAACTTCTAACAACCATTGGTTGCCTGCAGAGAATGTGATTCATTTGCTGCTGTTGTTTATTCATTGGAGAAGTAAACAAACTTATTTGCCTCAAGGTTATAAGTATTTCTTTATGGTATATGGCATCTTCTGTAAAAATCTCCCTATTCAGCTCTAGGGATGGTTCCAAAATTGGTGTGCAGTGAAAGCTGAGGTGCAGATGAAAAATCAGAATTTTGTCATCCTGAAAGCCACTTATATCATTCCATTACCACAATTCTCGATCCGTGGTTTGAGTACATATAGATGTATTAGCAATGAAAATATCAGCAAGGGCAACAATCTTTTTTTTTTTTAATTTAAAATCAATTAACTTATATTATTAGTTTCAGAGGTAGAGTTCAGTGATTCATCAGTTGCATATAACACCCAGTGTTCATCACATCATGTGCCCTCCTCAATGCCCATCACCCAGTTATCCCATCCCCCCACCTACCTCCCCTCCAGCAACCCTCAGTTTGTTTCCTATAGTTAAGAGTCTCTTTGGTTTGTCTCCCTCTCTGTTTTCATCTTTTTCCTTCTTCCCCTATGTTCATCTGTTTTGGTTCTTAAATTAAGGGCAACAATCTTAAGTATGCTTTTGAAAATATTCAGAAAGCATTTCTCTGAGCAGTGCACTTTCAGTTTGTGGTATTTCTTCACTAAGTTGCATCATCACTGTTGACCAAATCTTTTTAAGCCCAGGAATTGAAGAGGTGAGAGGTTTTGCATCAGTTACTATTAGATAGATGGCAAAATTGCCACGAGCAAGACCCGTTATTGGCAGAATTAGCCAAAAAGTAATTTATTCTTTAATTGAGCTAAGTTGAAAGTAAGTATATAATTCAGTATCCTGAGTGAACATTATGATGACCAACAGAGCAGTCTAACAGCTGATAGTGTTGAGAAATTGTTTCTGAAGTATATCATATTTTAAAATGGCTACTAAATTTTTACATAGTCTAAGTATAATAATAAAGTTTTGACAAAATTTCACACTTATTATATGACAAGAGTTCATCTAGGATGGTGTTTCAACTTCAGCTGAATATTGATTTTATACTGTCATTCATAAAAGATAAGTATTTAAAAAAAATAAGTATTTGCTCCATGTCCAACTTATATCTAAAAAGATATTAGAACTTTAGTATTTTGGGTTGCAAATATAAAACTGCCTTATCACAATCTAGTATTTTGCAAGACTAGTTGATAAGAGGTGGTTTTAAGATTTAATTTTGTTGGTCTTTTAAAAGGTATTGTATTGAGTTTGCATTAATTACAACCCTACAGACCATGGTGCATAGATGGCTATAAAACATGCAGCACAGGGCTCCTGCGTGGCTCAGTCGGTTAAGCAACTGCCTTCAGCTCAGGTCGTGATCTGGAGTCCTGGGATCGAGTCCCACATCAGGCTCCCCACTCAGTGGGGAGTCTGCTTCTCCCTCTGACCCTTTCCCCTCTCATGCTCTCTCTCACTCTCTCTCTCAAATAAATAAATAAAATCTTTAAAAAAAACCAAAAACCAAAAAACATGCAGCACAGGGTTGCTGTGAAGAACAAATAAAAAGGAATATGAAGGGGCACCTGAGTGGCTCAGTCAGTTAAGTGTCTGCCTTCAGTTCAGGTCATGATCCCAGGGTTCTGGATCAAGTCCCACATTGGGCTCCTTGCTCAGTGGGGAGTCTGCTTCTCCCTCTGCCCCCCCCCCGACTTGTTCGTTCTCTCACAAAAATAAATAAAATCTTAAAAAAAAAAAAAGAATATGAAAATGCTCAGAGAACTACAGGGTCCCATTAATATTTTTGAATTATGTTTTATGTGTTGTTCTCCTGGTTTTTCTTTAATATAGTTGACATCTTAAACGTGGTATACTATTAGAAGCCAAAGCCCTATTAAAATTTCAAGTTTTGTTTTATCATTATTTACTAACAAATAATAATGGAAAGAAAATAAAATCCAATGAAGACTCAGGTGAAACCCTATAAAAACTCTGAGGTGTTTATAGTTTGCTCATATAATTATTTGAGAAATCAGCTGTTTAGTGTCTCTTTCTCCCCCACCAGACTGTAAGCTAATTGGGTCAGTACTCTATTGGATGTGTCCTCCACGGCCTCTCCAGGTCCTAGCAGAGTGACAGGCACTTCGAAGGCACTCAAGGATTTATTGATATAAATTAATGCATTGTGTTTCATTGAAATTTTTTCACCTTTCTTTCTGACTACAAAGTAATATCTACTTTTATGAAGCAGGAAAATATCACCTCTAGCTATTGCTACTTCTAACATTTTAGCATATTCCTTTCTAAACTTTTTACTGTATTTATTTAAATTGTTGAGACCACATTATATATACAGGTTTGTGCCCTGCTTGATTTTTGCTTAATATTATATCAACATGTTTTGTTAGATCATTGAAAACTTTCATAAACATCATTTAAAATGACCATGATAGGGCGCCTGGGTGGCTCAGATGGTTAAGCGTCTGCCTTTGGCTCAGGTCATGATCCCAGGGTCCTGGGATCGAGTCCCGCATCGGGCTCCCTGCTAGGCAGGGAGCCTGCTTCTCCCTCTGCCTCTGCCTCTCTCTCTCTCTCTGACTCTCATGAATAAATAAATAAAAACATTAAAAAAAAATGACCATGATATTCTATCATTATGGTAGAATGGCATATTTCTTAATCATTTCCAACATTTTAGAATTTACCCTGTTACCTTACTTTGTGCTATTATAAATAATCCTAAATTTTAAAAAAGATTTTAGTCCATTTTTAATTTTTTTCACCTTGGTATAGATTTCTAAAATGGGAATTACTAGGAAGTCAAAGAATATGAACATTTTTAGAATTCTTAATTATCTTGTCAAATTCCTTTGTAGAACTCTTTTTTTTTTTTTTAGAGAAAGAGAGAGTGCGTACAAGCTGGGGAATTGGGGGGAAGGGCAGAAGGGGAGGGAGAGAGAATTAAGCAGGCTCCATGCTGAGCCTGATGCAGGGCTCAATCTCACCACCCTGAGATCAGTGACCTGAGCCGAAATCAAGACACTTCACCACCTGAGCCACCCAGGTGCCCCACCTTTGTGGAACTCATATCATTTTGCATTTCTACCCTGAGAGGGTCCATTTTTCAACCCCATGCCAGTATTTAATGTTATTTTAAAATCTTTGCTAATTTGATAGAAGAAAATGGTATGCTGTTATAATTAGAATGTCTGTGATTACTAGGGAAGTCAAACTTTTTCCCCCAAATATCTATTAGCCAATCCCTTTTTCTCATTAGCAATTTTCTGTTTACGTCCTATTCTAGAGTCAGTCCTTTTTGATGAGCTTTTCATTTACTAAGGCAAATAAACCTTATAATATATATATACACACACATATGTAACATAACATGATATATATATACACATATATAACAAATACCATTTCCTAGTTCTAAAAATTTTATTTTTTAATATGCTAAAGTTTTAAAGTAAATAGTCATTTATTTATTTATTTTTAAAATTTTATTTAAGTTATCTCTACACCCAGTGTAGGGCTCAAACTCATGACCCCAGGATCAAGAGTCACGTGATCTTCTGACTGAGCCAGCCAGGCTTCCCTATAAATAGTCATTTACATTTATTATTTTCCTTTGTGATTTTTCCCACCACTCTTAAGTTCAGGAAGCTCTGTATTAAGAAATCAGGTAAATATTCCCTTTTTACCCCTATGGTTTTTAAGGGATTAATATGAAGCATAGCAATTATGGTAATTATTTTGCACTTAAGTATTTAATCTATATGGAATTTATGTTGCATGGTATTATATAAAGCTGTAAATTTGGTTTTTGTCCGAATAGACCAGTTATGCCAACACCATTTGTAATTCTTTCACTTCTTTCTTAATGTAGCCATTTCTTATTTTTTATGAAGCTGAATCAGACCATTTCTGTCATTTCCTAACTGAAATAATACAGTGTAATATTATGTATAATTACGAATAATTGCAATGTAACTTGGGTTTCTGTGCTGCTTTACAGATTGAATGTAGAAACCGACCTTCCAGGAAGGAGACCAAAAATCAATTCTTCATCCCAAGGCCCTGTTAAGCTCCAAGAAGTATCATATTCAAATGCTAATCAAATTATTTCACAGAGTCCTTCTTCACATGGAACTAAAAAAGACCTAAGTAAATGTGTAGATTTTAAAGATAATAAATTGACAAATGTTAGGAGTAAACCTGACCGTGGAATTAGAAACCTTAGCAGTCCTAAGATGGCCAAAGATGTAAAACCTAAAACTGAAGCCCAGGCCAGTGAAAAACAATGGCCTCATGTACTCGCTCAGCGGGAGAAGGTGAAAGAACTCAAGAAAGAAAGGCACAAGAAATTTAGGGACAGTTCTGAAAAATGTGTTTCAGAGAAATTCAAGAGAATCCATTTTTCTCAGGATTATAATTCCAACAAGATAATTAAGGAACCCCTTGAATCTAGAAGAAGGAAGATCAGTTTCAAAATCCCAGTAAAATCCCATGATACCCTCCAGAAGCTTGTAGAAGAAAATATCTTCAGTTTAGAGTCCAACAAGTCAAAGTCTAAGCAGGAGAAAAAAGAAGGCCTCAAAGGCTCCCAAGTTTCATTAAATTTGACCAGGCACAAAAGTGAACGTTTATTTTCAGGTTCCACGTCTAAGCAGGCTGTTCATGAGTGGAAAGGAAAAAACCATCATGAGCATCAAGAAAGTGATTCAAGTTCCAGGGAAAACTTAATCCAGGTAAGGTGGTACAAAATGAGAATGTAGGTTTTAGGAAAGAATTTTAATAGGTTTGAGTTGTTTCTATTATGAGTAAGATCACAGAGAGCTGATTCATTTTAGTCAGGAAGCTATGTTAGTTCCTTTATCTTACCCCTTTAATTCCAAACCTCCTTAGGAAGATATCCTGGCAAGTATCAAGGATCCGTAATAGAGGTGATGTGTGAAAAGGTGGCAAGAAGCAGTTACAGACAGTCCTTTCAGAAAAGCACTGTGACCATCTCTTAGGCTCTTCTGTAACCCTGGGTACTATAGAACATCCAGGGGTCAATATTCTGAATAGCTATTCCTTTGACAATTATTTTTGGAGTGCCACAGTATGTCAGGCACTGCGTTCACGGTCTCTGCTTCCAGAGACTTCTTCATGTGAGGAGACACACAAGCAGTCGATCACCTTAAGTCTGATAAGTACCTATCACTTAACATGGGAATACAGAGCCGGGAGTAATGGCTTTGGTACACTGTAGAGGGAATCCTTAAGAAAGGTTTACTGGAGGGGGTAACACTGAACCTGAGAGCTAAAGAATGAAAAGGAGTTACTCAGTGAAGGCCAGGTGGGGTGGGATGGGAGAAGCAAGGATGTTCCTGGCAAAGGGAATTGCATATACAGAGATCCAGGTTGGAAAACTTGGCACATCTATTTTGCTTTTAAGTTATGTAATAAATCAGCATGTGTGGACTAATTTGAGAACCTCATCTCTAAAGCCTTGTTTGTGTGGCAAATAACATTATTTACCTTTAAGAGAACTTTCGAACCTTTGGAACTTCAGAACTTCTAACAGACTGAAATTTAGAGCCTGCTTTTAAACAGGGCTGGTTGAGGGGCGCCTGGGTGGCTCAGTAGGTTAAGTGGCTGACTCCTGATTTCGGCTCAGGTTATGATCTCAGGGTCGTGGGATTGAGCCCTGCGTTGGACTCTGTGCTCAGTGCGGAGTCCGTCTCTCTCCCTCCACTCCTCCCCTGCCGCTCGTGCTCTGTCTCTAAAATAAATAAATAAAATCTTAAAAAAAACAAGGCTGGTTGAGCCTACCTCCTTTTAGGAATGAAGACTATAGATTGCAGTGTAAGATACTCTTAGGAAAAACAGAGGGATTGTAACTAGGGAGGCTGGAAGAGCTGGAGAGTACTTCTCATTCGGTGAACTTGAAGAAGTCCAAAGAAGGAAACAATTGAGTTTGTTCTTTTTATTGCTTTCTTAAAGTAAAGCTCCAGTTTTTTTGAGTTATAAGCAGTTCTCTAGTGTAAAATGTGAGAATAGAATTTGAAGTTGGGAGTATGTTCATTGAACATCTTTGTGTCATTGCTTGATGTTCGTTACCCTGTACTATGCATCTAAAGAACAGTGTGAGCAGTCCCTGCAGTATACCGTACAGTTTCTTTCTTTCCTTTTTTTTTTTTTTTTTTAAGATTTATTTATTTGACGGAGGGAGCACAAGCAGGGGAAGCAGCAGGCAGAGGGAGAAGCAGGCTCCCCACTGCAGGGAGCCTGATGCGGAGCTCGATCCCAGGACCCCTAGATCATGACCCGAACGGAAGGCAGACGCCTAACCAACTGAGCCACCCAGGCACCCCTACCTTACAGTTTCTTTTAGTCTCTAAATAGAATTACCCATAAATCAAAAGAGGTACATAGCATGAATATTAAGTTGTAGGAGAAGGAATTTTTGCATGATTACTTTCCAGTTATTGGAATTAAAACTCTTTATCAGCTGTTCCTTTGATAGCAGTCTTACCGGACTTAAAGTCATTTAGACACAGGAGCAGCAAATAAATATTGTTCTTATCTTGAATATATTCTCTCTAGCATATTATTGACAGTAATCTTCTTAATATTACATTTGTTGTTTTCCTCACAAGTTCCTCAATAGATAATTATCTTCCTAAAATGATGAGTGTACTTTATAAGGAAATAATTGTTATTTTCTGGATTTGGTAATCCTGTTATTTAGTAATCCTGTTATGCTTTCCTAAGAGAAAATAGCTTCTTTTGTTTCTTAAGTTTTATAGTCCTTTGTAGAGACCCCTTTGTTTGCACCCTCCCTTCACAGTAGCAAACTAATGTTCTAAGATTTATGGTTTATAGGACACTTTTATAAACAGTATCCCACTTAATCCTTACAGACCTATGAGGTAGCAATTCAGCAGTTTATCAAACATTAATTAAAGCTACTTGTTATGTATTAGGTACATTTCTAGGTTCTAGGGATTTAGAGATGAATAAGATGATTTTTACCCTTAGGAAGTTCCCAGGGAGGCAGATTAGTAGACAAATACAGTTGCAATTTAGTGAAATAAAAGAGCACTAAGAATTGAGCTGGTGTTAGTATAAATTTGGGGTGAGTCCAGGAAAGGCTCACCAAGGTGGAGATTCTTGCGCTTGGTAGTGAAGGGTGTGTAGAGCAAGGAATAAAAGAGTCCTACCAGGATAGAGGGCCAGCATCCTTTTTTTTTTTTTAAATTTTATTATGTTATGTTAGTTACCATACAATACATCATTAGTTTTTGATGTAGTGATCCACGATCCATTGTTTTCGTATAACACCCAGTGCTCCATGTAGTACGTGCCCTCCTTAATACCCATCACCGGGCTAACCAACCCCCCCCTCCCCCCTCTCCTCTAAAACCCTGTTTGTTTCTCAGGTCCATAGTCTCTCATGGTTCATCTCTCCCTCCAATTCCCCCCCCCCCCCATTTTTCCCTCCTTCTCCTAATGTCCTCCATGCTATTCCTTATGTTCCACAAATAAGTGAAACCATATGATAATTGACTTTCTCTGCTTGACTTATTTCACTTAGCATAATCTCCTCCAGTCCCATCCATGTTGATGTAAAAGTTGGGTATTCATCTTTTCTGATGGCTGAGTGATATTCCATTGTATATATGGACCACATCTTCTTTATCCATTCGTCTGTTGAAGGGCATCTCGGCTCTTTCCACAGTTTGGCTATTGCGGACATTGCTGCTATGAACATTGGGGTGCATATGGGAGGGCCAGCATCCTAATGGTACAGTCATGAGGTTGCATGACAAGAGTGTACATGGGCACTTAAGTTGTTCCGCATGACTAGCGTTGAGATGTGAGGAAAATCTATGTATAGGAGAGGAAGTGGGAGAGGAAGCCAGGGTTCAGACAATGGATTACTTTGTATCCCATGGGAAAGGTTTTGTTTTGTTTTATCTTGTATCCTGCAGGTGGTATGGAAAGCCACTGAAACATAATCAGGGAAGCAGCGTAATCTGGTTTTCAGGTCAGAATCACTCCAGTAGATAAAACCATTGTCACTCTCATTATTGATACTCCCATTTGCCATCCCCAGGGAGGGCTGTATCCCAATTCATTTATTTACTAAAGCATGGTAGGAGGAGGCAAACAGTTAAATAAATGCCCACTGAGACTTTCTTTTTTAATAGGGAGAGGTCTTCAGGAGCAACTGACATGAACTTTCCTGGTTTGGAGGAGTGATAGAAAATTTACTGAAGTCCCTGGAAGTGGCCTGTGGTCAAAGACAGTGAAGGGTAGTAATGACCTAAGTAAACAAACAACAAGACTTCGAATATCAGGAGTCTCGTAGGAAATTCTGATAATAATCTCTAACTTGTTTGGCACTTCTTAGTCGGAGAGGACCTTAGGGATCTGGTGAGATTTAAAGTCAGAGGGAGAAGGGATTGTAAAATCCAGGGTCATGAGGACAGTAAAGCTATCATGAACTTATGTGTGTGATGTATATGGTGTTATATATACCATGCGAGGACTGATGTTGGGAAGTTAGGATGGCAGCCGAATTCCCAGGAAAGCAATGTATAATACACTTTTTTAAAGAGAATATGTAATTTATACCATATATAGCTGCCTGTAAAATATGTATGAGTTTGGTGTTATGTTGGAGAATTCTTAGAAGATGATATGGTTTAGTAGTGGCTTTTGCTGAGTTCCCTATTACCTGTACAGAGGTTCAGGTTAAGTCCCATCTGCTTAGCAAAAGTGCCAGTGAAAACTTGGAATTAGTAGATTTTCAACCTCTGCTAAAAAAGAAAATTAAAACACAAACCTCTGGCCCTCTACCCATGTAGAATACAACTATTGCAGTTTTCAGCTTTTTCCCTTCAGCCATCTCCTAATCTTTAGGTTCCCTTTTTTTTGTCATGTCACTTTTAGAAATGGGTCAGCTACTTCTGGGTGAAAATTTCCCACCATTGAAGGCCAGCTTGTTTATCTTGGCCGTGGTTCTTTCTGTTTCTCAGGGTGGCATGTAGTTCTATTCTTAGAACATGAATATTTTCAGGAATGTATATATGAATGAGTAAACTTTAAAGACTTTCCACCTTGTTTCATTGACTTAATAGAATGAGGCTTTTCTATTCTGGGGCAGTTTCTCTTCTAGGGGCAATTTACCCGAGAGGGAGCATTTGGCTGTTGACTTGATGGAGATATTTTTGATTGTCAAGTTTGGGAGGGAGTAGTGTTACTGGTATTTACTGGGTAGAGGCAAGGGATACTGTTAAACAGCATAATGCACATCATATCCCTAAAACAGAGAATTATCCAATGCCAAATGTCAGTAGTGCCAATGTTGAAAACCCTACTCTAGGTATATGCTTCATTCTTTTTTTTCCCCAAGGTTTTTTTGTTTGTTTTATACTGTTTTTTTTTTTTTTATGTTCAATTAGCCAACATATGGTACATCATTAGTTTTTGATGCATTCAGTGATTCATTTAGTTGCGTATAACACCCAGTGCTCATCACCACACGTGCCCTCCTTAATACCCATCACCCGGTTACCCCATTCTCCCACCCCCTTCCCTTCTGTAACCCTTAGTTTGGTCCCTGAAGTCCAGAGTCTCTCATGGTTTGTCTCTCTCTCTGATTTCTTCCCATTCAGTTTTCCCTCCCTTCCCCTGTGGTCCTCCGCGCTATTCCTTATGTTCCACATATAAGTGAAACCATATGATGATTGTCTTTCTCTGCTTGACTTACATTTCACTTAGCATAATCCCCTCCAGTTCCATCCATGTTGATGCAAATGGTGGGTATTCATCCTTTCTGATGGCTGAGTACAGCCACTCTGGAAAACAGTATGGAGGATCCTCAAGACGTTAAAAATAGAACTACCCTACAACCCAGCAATTGCACTACTAGGTATTTATCCCAAAGATACAAATGTAGTGAAAAGAAGGGGCACATGCACCCCAGTGTTCATAGCAGCGATGTCCACAGTAGCCAAACTGTGGAAGGAGCCAAGATGCCCTTCAACAGATGAATAGATAAAGACGACGTGGTTCATATGTACAATGGAGTATATGCTTCATTCTTAACTAATAAAATTACTTTTCATTTCAGAGTTTTGAAGCTCCATGTTCTTCAGCATCACTTGCAACTATTCAAGATACAGATCAAGAGGTTACTGATATACTTATTTACTTTGAATATTTCAATGAAATTAAGTCAAACAGTTCTTATATAAATAATAAATAATGACTATATAAACCTTGGTAATATGAGAGTAGCAGTGATATCTCTACTTAAATCAATATGTAAGTTTTACAAAGTTATGAAAAACTACTTGGAAGATATTTACATTTAATTGATCACCTTTTTGTCTTTGTTTCTAAGCTCTAAACTGTTTTGAATAAAGAGTATGGAGTCTATAGCCTACAAGTTACATGAATTCTGATTTAATGTTATCATAACTTTTGCATGCTTACGCCTAGGCTTACCAAAATTCAGTATGGTAATAATCTGTTGGCCTCATTTTTCTAATCAGCAATAAGATGAAAATGTTATTCAGTGAAAATGAGAGTGCGTGCATATTTATTTATTTTTAACCTGTTGCTTCATTTCCCAGCTAGAATCTCCTGATTGACCCTCTTGGAATTATTGCATAGACTTTTATGTTTCTTGGTCCTAAATTAAAATTAGATCCATGAAACACTTTGTAGTTTTCTATTTAAAGAAGACTTTAAAACCATATTGATCACTTTTTATTTGTGATAGTTGTATTTTTCTGTCCTGTGGGTCAGTGCTCCTTGATAGAAGAAAGATTTCTCATCCCTGCTCCAAATCTAGATTAGATATACAATTCTTCACATCAAAATACATCAGGGAACTACTTCCCTGAAGTGAGAAGGGTCTTAAAATCTAGATTTCAGTTTTCGATGGCTCATAAATAATCTTAGAAATCTCAAGAAGAGGCTCATCATCCAGATGAAAAGATAGTTGGCTTCCAAAGTACATTAAAGTGAAAATGGGATGAGAATGAACTTATTTTGAAGGTCTACTATGTACTAGGCTCTGTGCAGGGAACTTCATATTATTTCATTTAATCCTCACAAAAATACTAATAGTAGTTATTTAACATTCCTATTTTGTGGATGAACAGATGGAGACCCAAGGTAGTTAAATAATTTCCTTGCCTAAGGTTACAGAGGTAGTAAGAGAAGAGCTACTTTTAAAACCCTGTGTATGGGGGCGCCTGGGTGGCTCAGTTGTTAAGCGTCTGCCTTCGGCTCAGGTCATGATCCCAGGGTCCTGGGATCGAGCCCCACATTGGGCTCCCTGCTCTGCGGGAAGCCTGCTTCTCCCTCTCCCACTCCCCCTGCTTGTGTTCCCTCTCTCACTGTGTCTCTCTCTGTCAAATAAATAAAATCTTTAAAACAAAACAAAACAAACCTGTGTATGTTTATAAATCTGTATTCTTTCACCATTCTGCCTCCATATTTTTGTGACTTTTTCCCCCACAAGCCATCTCAAGTGAATTTATTAGAATTAATTGCTTTCTAATCCTAACTAATCTGCAAGTAGATAATCCAAAATATTTTACTGTGGGTCTTTTATAATTTAGATGCAGATAGTGGAAGAGCTCCATGCTGCACGTGTGGGAAAAAGTGTGGATTTACCTGTGGTTTTATCTTCCGAAGAGTTAACAAGCATGGAGATTGACTTGGTGGAAGATGATGTACATTCTTGTGCTGGTATACCCTATCTGTAGATGATGATTTTTCTGATCTCCTATGCTTTCTCAGGAGTTAATGAGCCAACATTCAATTTTTATAATATTTAGATGAAAAATGTTAAAATGTGCTCATTTGAAACAATAAGGTATGGTATATGTCTTCTAGTGACTAGAGTCAGGTCTAATATTTGTCTTATCATTTGTTTTATACATCTCACATTATTAGGCAGTTAGACATATTTTCTCTTTCTCTTTTTTGCCAAGGATCAGTAATCAGGGTTATCTTTTATTCTATCAACTATCAGAGCTGTCTTTTATTCTTGCCCTTAATCATGATTTTTGACAGTTTCAACTATGTAAAGCCCTGATCAGAAATAGTTAGAGAACAAATTGAGACTTACTGGAGGGAAGCTGGGCAGAGGGATGGGTTAAATGGGTGATGGGTTAAGGAGGGCCCTTGTAGGGAGGAGCACTAGGTATTGTATGTAAGTGATGAATCACTAAATTCTACATCTGAAACTGATATCATACTGTATGTTAACTGGAATTTAAATAAAAACTTAAAAAAAAGAAATAATGCCAGTTGCTCAAAGGTATTATATGCATGGATTTCTTACTTATTTAGTAAAGTTTTGATCATTCTTCCTACTGGGAGAAGGTGATAGATATTACCCAAAGTCTGTTAGCATACAATTTTGAATTGTATTTATAAAAATGTAATGCTACATTACCATTCATACTGCACTTTTCAATTTACTAAGTGTTTTCCTGTGCATTAACTTATCTGATCCTCACAATGACCCTATGAAATAATAATGCTATCTTACCTGTTTTCTTTCATTTACACATATTTATCTTTTCAATTATATTTCACTCACACTGTATTAAAATTAGCTTATAAATCCTAAGTGTACCACTACTAGTGATGCAGAACAAGGTTTGCCAACATAGTTACTAGTGGAGCAAATTAGTTTATGATTTAAAATCCACTCAGACAATTCAGGATGTTTCACTCGTAGATAGTTAAACATTGATTACTGTTCTTTTAAGGATTAGAGTAAACACAGTTTTGTTTTGGCTGTCTAAAGGACTGCCTTCTTTTAAGAATACCTTCAAAGTTCTATGATATCAAAACTTCGGTTATTATGCAAGTCTGTTATCAAGTGTCATGAAATCCTAACTTTGCTCTTTTTCTCTAGCAAATACTGCTTCAGATAAAAAGCTTCTAATTGTTATTGACACAAATATTCTGATGAATCACCTCAATTTTGTTAGAATTTTGAAGACAACAGAAATTCCAGGTATTTATAAAGCATGATTCTGATTTTCTTATTTGAGTTGATATTTTATATTAACGATGATGTGGGGTGGTTTTTTCCCCCACAAATACATTTCCATTATGTTTAAAATGTTATAAAGATATATATGTCTTAAAATATATATATTAATAATCAGCATAAGTTAAAAAAAAAAAGCGCCTTCATAGGTCAACCTAACAATCCAAAGTTACTCTTCTTTGAGCTCCTATAGTATCTATTTTTGTAACATTCATTTGATACTTATTTACATCTGTTTTTGTTTTTCTTTTAAAGATTTATTTGAGAGAGAGAGAGAGTGGGCGTGTGCACAGGGGGCAGGGGCAGAGGGAGAGAGAGTCCTAAACTGACTCCGCCCTCAGAGCTGGACATGGGGCTGGATTCCTGACCCTGGGATCAGGACCTGCGCCGAAACCAAGAGTCAGACGCTTAACCCACCATGCCACCCAGGCGCCCCATACTTATATCTATTTTTAGTTATCATTTTTTATGTATTATCTCTTCATTTAGACTGTGAATTCCTTACTTTAAAACTTCCAGTGCTCCTACAGCAGTTCAATTTAGTAGCTCAATAAATATTTGTTGACTTCTAAGAAATCTTTTTTATTTTTCAGGCTTTGACAGACTTGTGTTAATAATTCCCTGGGTGGTCATACAAGAGCTAGATCGTATGAAGGCAGGAAAACTGCTAAAACATGCCCAGCACAAAGCTGTGCCTGCAGTTCATTTCATCAATGACAGTCTCAAAAATCAAGACAGAAAGCTATGGGGTCAGTCACTACAGCTTGCATCTCAAAAATTTTGTAAGTATTGTTCTCTCGGGGTGTTTCCTGATTTAGATTTGTTTGGGTGCTGACTCATTATTGGGGGGAAATGGTGCGAAACTTTAAAAGAATTTATAATCATTGGAATGTGAAATGGCCAGACGTAGTGATGATTAGGGGTATTCTATTTGGCTTGGTTCAGGTTTTCTTGGATTTTTATTTTTCTGCTTCTAGGCCTTCTTAGGTTATGTCTTTATTTCACAGATAGTGACTGTATAGTTCTGTATGCATAGTTTTCTGTATTATAGTACTTTGGATTCTTTTTTTTTTTTTTTAAATACCGTTGTTGAGTGACGAAGCCAGTAAGTAATTGAGGTTTCTAATCTGTCCCTGATTAGAATCTGTCACTGTGCAGTTTGTATAATACAGAGAGAGGCATTGTTTTCCTCTGGTTTGTCAGAATCTGTAATTAGGAGGTGTTTGTATAATAAAGGTCTATAGAGTTTCTCTTGATTTATTTTTTTTCCATATTAGCTTCTTTTCAGTCATTTTTAAATCACTTTAGTTTTAGAACCTAAGTATGCTCTTTATGTTATATATATGTATCACCTTGTGGAAAAAAAAAATCCATGTGTAAAGCAACACTGTTGCCTCTGCAGAGTTTATACATATATTTAGAGGATTTCTTTCATTCTTTAAAACCTTGTTTCTTCTCAACTCATTCATTTATATACGTACATTTACACTTACTTAAATATCGTGGATTTATGTTGTCTACTCTACTCATATACAATAAGATATGAAAGAATTCATCCTATGATGAATCTAATCATGGTATTAACCCTGAGAAGGCTTTTGGCACAGTCGTTTAGTCTTAAATCTTTGAAGAAAAAGGGCCTCCATAATTCATTCTTTCATTCCCTTTACAAATATTTATTAGCTCTTAGTATGTTTTATATACAATCCTTGTGCATTTTGAGCAGCTTTGTGTGGTATGTTTAAAAGCTTTTAAAGGAGAACCACAAATATTAAAGTTAAGAAAATACTAAAATGTTTGAACATTTATATTGAACATCTTGGTGGTTCTTTTTTTTTTTAACTTCTCATTATGAAAAATTTCAAATGCAGAGGTCGAATAATGTATGACTCCTTGTGTACCTCTCACTGTTTTTCAGTAATTATCAACATTTTGCCATTCTTGTTTATTCTCTCATTTCCTTTTCTCCTCTTTCTACTCTTGGAACTCCTGTAGTAGTTTGAAGCAAGTCCCAGATACTGTATCATATCATTTTTACTCAAATACTTTGGTATGTGTTGCTAACTAAAAAGTATGTGATACTTTTTTTTTTTTAACAACTACACAATTAACAAAATTAACCCCTGATCTAAACCATCCTGTCAGTAAAACCCCAAACCTTAAAAGGAGAGGAGATTTTTTTTTTTACTCTTAATCTTCTACTTTTTTTAGTTTGTTGATATAAACTATATTTTATTATTTAATAGTATGGATAAGGATGATAATAATGGATAACACTTATATAGTCATTATTCTCCAGACCCTTTTCCAAGTGCTTTGCCAGCTAATATTTCATTCAAACCATACAGTACTTGTGGAAGTTATTAGCCCCATTTTATAAATGAGGAAATTGAGACAGAGAGGTTAAGAACTTGTCCTAAAAAGCATGTCTATTTCTTCAATAGATTTGCTTTGAAAATTATTTTAGAGCTCATTTTAGAATAGATATTTTGGCCACATTTATTATTTATAGATGCTTGGTATATTTCCTTTGACTTTTCCATGTTCATATGCTTTTTTGATGCTTTGACTTCCTCAGTCTCTGCTTTTTTTGATGATTGAGGAGGGTAAATCATAGTAGTGGTCTCAGATGTCTGTGTTGTTTCAATTTCTGGGTGTCTTCCTCGAAATCCATATTTTACTTTAATGTTTGAATGGTATTTGATTGTAGTTTTTATTAAATTGCTCAAACTGCTTTTAGTTATAAGGTCATAGATATAATAATAGATTATTTGTAATTGTCTATGTCAGGTAAGTCCTTTATGTGTTTCTCTGTATCACTGTTTTCTTCATTGATCATTAAAAACATTCTTTATATAAAGTACAATGTATTTAATAGGTTTATTCTATTGATAACGATTTTATGATATCCATTAGAAATTTTTATCATAATAAAATTACATTTTATATTCTAATGATAAACTAATATTCTTACGAGAAAACTCAATTCAAGATTCCTGAGTAAAATTAAAGTTCCTGTTTGGAAAAAGGCAAAAGCAAAATGAACTTTTATTATACTTTACAAATGTCATGCACAGTTGCAACTAGCTCTTAATAATTGCTAATTTTGTGTGTATTATTTTCCTTTTACATAATCATTGAGTATTGTAACAATGTATTTTTTAAACAGGCATTTTTCCATCAAAAAAGGAAATGTAGATAGTTCATGTTAAATTGCCTTCGTTGACTATAATTTTAGCCTTGTCCTTAACTCTTTTCAAAATTGTATTTATTTGATGTAGTATTTAGTGTGGTGAGAGGAGAATAGGATTTGAAATCTGATTGATCTGGGTTTATAACCTGACCTGGGGAAAGTTAAAGATGAGGCAACTAAGTCAATGAAATGGGGGAAAATAACCTCCAGCTCAAAAAATGATTGTGAAGATTGGTTGAGTTAAAGTACTTGATGGTTTATGGCCTAGAATAGGCAATAATTCTCTTGTATCCTTGTTATATGAAAAGCTTATACATATTGACTAGAAAAACAAAAAATCCCTTTTCCCTAAATGGACAAAGATTATTAATAGGTAATTCACAAAAGAAGTACAACTAAGCAGCCCCTTGTTCACTGCAAATATTCTCCTGTTTGACGTTTTTAATGTTGTTAATTTCTGATGTATAGATATTTTTAGTTTAGATCTTTCACTTTTCCTTTCTTCTTTTTATTGCTTCTAAGTTTAGAAAGTTATTCTTTTGCATCATACCAGTGCTTTGAGAATATGAATTACTAACTTTTCAGGAGAGCAATTTATCAGTGTGTTTCAAGAAGCCTAAAGATACAATTCTTTTTCTAGAAATGTTTTCTAAGACATAATCAGAGATGCTGATTTATATAAGTAAGGCTCATAACAGTATTATTAATACAGCAAAAAATTTGAAACAACCTGAGTGTCTAACAGTAGAAGTTGCATACAATACTATAGCTATGTGAAAGAATACTACTGTATTTCAAAAAATGTTAATGACAAAATAGGATTTAAAAGAATAAAAAAAATCATCCCAAATTTGTTAGATTATGCATTATATACTTATAGATGGTGAATGTTGGATATATTTAGCTGATGGAATTATGAGTTATTTTAATTTTCTTTGTTTTCTGCATTTTCCAGATTTTCTAAATTATTTTATTTTTATAATAAGGGAAAAATAGTTATCTGCCACCCCCCCCACCTGACATTTTTTCCATGATTTTTATATTTTACTATATTTTTGTTGATTCATGTATTTGCCAAATACCTATACCAGACACTGTTCTGGGGCCGCATCAGTGAGAAGCTGTTGAGAAGCTTAAATTCTTAAATTCTTAAATATTAAATATCATATTAACTATAATTTATACAGAATTTTGTGGGGTTTTTGATGTTGTGAGTCAAGAGGTCATGCTGTTGTGCCATTTGAGCTGAGTTTTAATTAATAAATATATATTACTTAAAAAGTACTTGTTATTACCCCTTATTGAGCCAACTGTTTCCTATAAATTTTCTTATTTCATTTTCCTGGTTAAGCAGTTTGCCCAAGATTACATGGCTAGTAAGTGGGAAAGCAGGGATTCAAACCCAGATTAATCTGTCTCCAGAGTCTTTGTTTTGTTCACTTTTGAACAGTACCTGAGCAGGTGCTCAGAAATATTTGTTGAATAAATATTTCATGAATATTCTTGCAGTTTTAGGTATGTTTTCAAGCCCCGCGTATTCTAGAAAAAGTGACAGAACAGATAATATTGAACTTTAATACCTCTAGAACAGTATACTGTAACCTTTAACCTTTCATCTGCTGAGTTGTTTAAAGCTAATAGTTTTTTGCTGCCCATTTTGCCTTATAGTGTGGTATTTACTCTGTGGACTAAAAGAAGGAAAATCGGCTACTGTAGTATATGTCTGCTTGGCTTACTGGTTGTCTGATAAAAGAACTGAATCATATCTTCGGGCTTATGCTCTGAGATCAATTCAGTTCTGTCTAGACTTCACTAGAGATTGTGAGCTCCTCAAGAGTTTGTCCTTGTATATCCAGTTACTTAGCACAGAGGCTTGGGTACAAATTCAGCCCTATATAAAAATTTATTCCTTGAATGAATGAGTTTTCTAATTTGAATGTTTAGAGGACTAAGTAATATAGGCTAAAAGTTGAGGGGAAAAGAGTTATAGTCTGGGAACGGAGTTGAGGCTCCTTGTCTAGTACACCTTGAATTTTAGTGTGTAAGAGACTCACCAAGGAATTTAAATTCATGTTTGGGTCCAGACTCCAAAGATTCTTATACAGAAGTGGGTCGGGGGTGGGGCCCTGAAATCTTATTATTAGGTACCCAAGGGAGTTTTGAGGCAGGCAGTGTAAGGACTTAGGAAAAACACTGTCTTTGGTCTTGTTTTTCTACACATTACATCATTTTCACAAAATCCAAACTTTTACATCATGCTTTAAAGCTTGCAGAATGCCAGAGGACGCTCTGTCAGCCATTCGTTAACACTTGGTAGAAATTTTTGTGTTTCCTACCTAGGGCCCATATCGCCTTTTCCTATGCATCTCTAAATGTTAATTGTTTAGAGATTAGGGAAAAGCAGACACATGAAAATGGTTCTGTTGCTGGTAGAAGAGTTATTCATTATTTTATAGACCTCTTTTGGGTGGAGGTCATTTTAAGCATGATGTAATCCTATAATTTATAATCTCTAACTTAGTGACTGAATTGAGACTAGAATTCATAGCTTTAGGTTTCTAGTATGGCATTTAACTTACTGATCACTTTCTTTCTTTTGTGTTTATTAATAGTCATATCCTATTTCATTTTAGTAGTAAACTAACTACTTTGGTAATTTTACCTGAATTCTACCTTCTTTGGAATTCTACATGAATTCTAGATCCCGAATTTTTAAGGCATTGTTTTGCTGTGTCTTATTTTTCTCTTTTGATTTAAGAAGTGTTCTTTCTTTTAGATTTTTTTGACTTGTAAATACTGTCCAGATTTTTAGCATGCTTATTGATTACCGCTTTTGCTAAATTTGCAGATGGACTGAGTGACGAGAACAATGATGACCGAGTATTAAAATGCTGTCTTCAGTACCAGGAATTATTCCCTTGTTCTACTGTTATTCTGTGCACGTGAGTTTCATAGTCATTTTACTCTTTTTTTTTTTTTCTAAATAGCAACTATACCAGAGAATTTTTAGAAGTCATATTATACCCACCAGACTAAGGATGAAAAACGTACATGATTTTCGAAAACTGCCAGTAAGCATATTCAATTTTGTGTCACATTCTTATAATGTGTAAACTATAGAAGAATGAGATTTGAATGAGTTTTATTTATATGACATTCAGAAACCTTTTATAAAAGCTGAGAACAGCCAATTTAATCTGTCAACAAAATAGTTCAGAAATAAAAGTCTGACAAATTTTTGGTCAAGAGGCAAGAAGGTTAATCAATTAATTTGTGGGGAAGAGGCAGTTCATGTTGGTGGTACACCTCTGGTGCCTGTTCATAGAGTGAGGGCTGGAGTCATGGGTCTCCCATTTACCAGCCCTGTGACCTGGGAAAGTTGCTTACCTTAGTTTCCTCACATGTAAAATATAGGGGGATACTAATACCTGCCTCCTGGAGTTATTGTGAGTACTTAGATAATGTATACATAAAGCATTTAGGGTAGTGCCCAGTACATAAAATGATCTCAGTAAGAGTCTTCTCCTCCTCTTCCCTTTCTCCTTCCCCTCCATTCCCAACTAGTATTTTCATAACTTAGTTCTAAGGTAAAACTAACATAACGTTAAGCAAAATTGAACCCATCGTGTATGAGAAAAGGCTCTGAAGGAACCAAGAAGAGCAATTGTAAACTGTTGTTTTCGTCTGAGTTTTATTCACCGAAAAGTGGAGTTTTTTTATAGTTTCACAATCATGCCAAATTCTGTATGAAATACAGCAATTATAGAAATGAATAGCCCTAAGGTTTTTCTTGTAAGGCAGTTTGGTCAGTTATCATTTTAAATATATGGAAGCATTGAATCATTATGTTATACACCTGAAACTAATATAATGCTGTATGTTAACTAGAGTGGAATTAAAATAAAATTTTAAAAAAATATTTAAGAAATTCTCATTTTAGCTGTCTTCAAAGATGATGGTATGGTGTTCTATTGGGGATTAAAGGAAATATTAAAGATTTCTGTCTCTAGGTTATTTTAAAATTATTTTTTGATCCTGGGCATAACATATCATCTTGGAGTTTGTGGAAGGCTGAAACAGCATAATTAATATGTTAATCATTTTGAATTTGATAAAAGCTAAATTTGAGAGATAATTGCTATGTAATTGTTGCTTTTTTAGTTCAACTTAGAATGAAAATTAAATTGGTGAGACTTTATCAATTCTCCATTATTTCTGTAGTCACTGTTTTGGGATTAACAGATGTAACATTTTTAGTGAAATGAAAATTTGTAGTCGGACTTTACTTTTAATTCTAGCATTATGTTCTAGGGGAGCCTGTTTTTTATTTTTATTTTTTCCTTTAAAAGGCCGGAATTGTGTCTACTGCATAAGTCCCACCTACTTATTATGAAGATGCTGTTAAATGGATGATGATGATGATGATAATATTGATAATGACAGTGCTAGGAGAACCCTTCTCCAACACTATGTACTGTACCTAATTCTAAGTGCATTACTTTAAATTTACAATCCTGAGTGTGGGCCAGCAACCCTTAGTTCATATCTCTATCTCTCTTCTGAATTCTAGACTAGTATATTCATCTATTTGTTTGCTTTCTGTGCTTGGATGCAGCATAGACATCTGGGACGTACCATCTCCAAAAATGAACTCTTGATTTTTCTTTCTAAACTGTTCTCCATCTGAATAAAAGGTGCCACTTTCCACCCATTTGCTAGAGCCAGAAACCTAGGAGTCATTTTTGATAACCACTCCTCCCTCATAATCTATATCTGGTCAGTTAACGGGTCCTGTGCAATCTTTTCTTCATCTCCCCTGCCACCATCCTTTGTCTGCCATGCTATTTTTCCACTTCCTTTTTGACTCTAAGACTAATTTAGGCTCTCTGCTTCCATACTTGCTCTCCTCCATTTATTCTTCACAAAGTAATGTAATTTTTCATTTTTAATTAAAAAAAAGTTTTAGGGACGCCTGGGTGGCTCAGTTGGTTAAGCGACTGCCTTCAGCTCAGGTCATGATCCTGGAGTCCCTGGATCGAGTCCCGCATCGGGCTCCCTGCTCAGCGAGGAGCCTGCTTCTCCCTCTAACCCTCTCCCCTCTCATGTACTCTCTCTCTCTCTCATTCTAGCTCTCTCAGATAAATAAATAAATCTTTAAAAAAAAAAAGTTTTATTGAGAATTTCAACGATAGTCAAAGTGAAGAAGAATTAATAAACTCCTAAGTATTCAGCTACAATTATCAAAATTCTCCCATTCTTCTGTTATCTATATCTATTTACTCCCTGTCCTCCCACATGATTATTTTTATAAGGTTTTTTGTGTTTGGAGGGAAAATGTACAATATTGAAATGCACAAATCTTTACTATAGGATGTTGACAAAGGGTATACTGGTGTAGCCCACATCCCTCTCGATACATAGAACACTTCCATCACCCCAGAAAATACTTTTATGCCCCTTTGTGCCCTTTTTCTAGTTTAAGTGGAAGCTGAGATCACTTGTTTGAGACTGCTATAAATTTACCTGTCAGCACTGTTTCAGTTGGATCCCACAAATTTTGATGTTCTATTTTTATGTTCATTCAGTTCAATATAACTTCCCTTTGACATTTAGATATTTGTTGTTTAATTCCAAATATTTGCACATTTTCCAGTTTTCTTCTTGCTATCAATTTGTACTTTAGTTCCACTTTGATTTGAGAACATTATATGATTTCTTTTAAATTTGTTAGTTTGTTTTATTGCCAAGAATATGGTCTATCTTGGTGAATGTTTTACATGCACTTAGAGAATTTATATTCTGCTTTTGTGGGTGGAGCATTCTATAAATTTCAGTTAAGTTGGTTGATAGTGTTGTTCAGGTTTTCTATAACCTTACCAATTGTCTGCTTATTCTGTGATTATTGAGAGAGAAGTATTGAAATCTCTAACTATAATTCTGGGTTTGTTTAATTCTCCTTTCAGTTCTGTTTGTTTTACTTCATGTGTTATAAAAACTTTGTAGTAAGATGCATAGATTTTTAGGATTGTTTAGGATTGTCTTCGGAGAGCTGACCCCTTTCTCATTATATAATGTCTCTGTCTGTTCCTGAAAGTCTCCTTCGTTTAGTATTAATACTACCATTCCAGTTTTGTTTTTGTTAGTATTTATATGGTATATCCTTTCCCATCCATTTACTTTTAACCTGTGTCTTTATATGAAGGTAAGTATTTTGTGGGTGGCATATAGTTGGTACTTTATTTTTTGTCCAGTCTGACAACTTGTCTTTTTTTTTCTTTTGAGAGAGAGAGAGAGAGAGAGAGAGCGCACAAGCAGGGAGGGGCAGAGAGAGAGAGAATCAAGCAGGCTCCACACTCAAGTGTGGAGCCCGACACGGGGCTCGATCTCACCACCCTGAGATCATGACCTGAGCCAAAATCAAGAGTCGGACACTTAACCCCACTCAGCCACCCAGGTGCCCCACAACTTCTGTCTTTTAAGTGATGAGTTTATACCACTTACATTTAATTGGTTGGATCAAATCTGCCTTTTTGCTATTTTTTATTTGTTTCATCTGTTCTTTTCTTTTTCTTTCTTGAGTTAATTGTGTATTTTTTTATGGTGCCATTTTATCTCCATTGAATATTTATACCTTTTTGAAATAAATATTTTAATGGTTGCCCTGGCATTTATAGTATATATCTTACTTGATCAAAGTCTACCTTCAAATAATATTATATTGCTTCATGTTAGGTGTAAGGATCTTATAACAGTTTCTTTCTCCCATCCTTAGTGCTATCATTGTCATATATGTTACCTTTACAAAAATGATGATAAGCACGTGTTTTACTATATTTGCTTCCATCATTTGACGTTTAAAGCAATTAAAAATAAGTGAATATTTTAAGTGAATATTTTATTTCCATTTTGTGCACTCTTAATTATTTTTATAGATTCAAGTTTCTGTCTGGTGTTATATTCCTTCTGCCTAAACAAATTTATTTGACATGTATGTGTCTATTGGCAGTGAAATTTTTGGTTTTGTCTGTCTTACAATGTCTTTATTTCTTAATTTATTTTTGAAAGATATTTTTGCTGGATATACAGTTCTGGGTTGATTTTTTTTTTTTCCTTTCAGTATTTTAAAGAGGTCACTCCATTTTTTTCTAGTTTGTATGGTTTCTGATGAGAAGTCTGATGTAAAAGTTATCTTTGTTCCTCTATATGTAATGTGTTTTTTTTTTTTACTTTCTGCTTTCAAGGGTTTTTCTTTGTCTTTTGCTTTTTTAGCAGTTTATTTTAGCAATTTTTAGCAGATATGTCCAGGTGTTTGTGTGTGTGTGGCACGGGGCTAGGGGGGGATGGGTAGAGAAGAAGGATTTATTCTGCTTGATGTTCTCTGAGCTTCTCAGATCTCTGGTTTCCTGTCTTCAGTTTTAGATAATTCTCAGCCACCATTTCTTCAAATATTTCTTCTGCCCATTCCCTCTTTTCTCCTTCTCATATTACAGTTATACTAGAGTAGCCAGTTTCCAAGATGACCCCAATGATTCCTGCCTCCTAGTATTAATGCTCTTGTGTAGTCCCGTCCTCCATTATACCAGGGTTGGTTGTACCAGTGACATACTATCACTATCAGATCAGGTTATAAAAAATTAGGATATTAAAGACTGGAACTTCCTTCTCGGGCACTCTCTTGCTTTCTCCTCTCTCAAATCACTTGTTTTGTGGAAGCAAGCTGCCATGCTGTGAACAGCCCTATGAAATAGACCGCATGATGAGAAACTGAAGCCTCCAGCCAAGAGCCAGTGATGGACTAAGGCCTGCCAACAGCCACATGAATGAGCCAATTAGACCTCTGAGATGGCTACAATCCTAGGCAACAGCATGTTCCAACTTTGTGAGAGACCCTGAACCAGAACCAACCAGTCAAGCTGCTCCCAGATTTCTGACTCTTAGAAGCTATGTGAGATAATAAGTGTTTGTTTTAAGGTGCTAAGTGTTGGGATAATTTGTTATACAGCAATAGATAACTAATACAGACTGTTTGATGTCATCCCACAGCTGCTGGATTTTTTAAAAAAACTTTTATTCTCTTTTTATTTCAGTTTGGGTAATTTCTTTTGACCTGTCTTCCAGTTTGTAATTTCTTTCCTTGCCTGTGTCAGGTCTGCTGAGGACCCTGTTGAAGACATTCTTCATTTCTGTAACTGTGGCTTTTTTTTTATTGCTAGCAGTTACATTTAATTTTCATGATTTTCATCTGTGCTGAAATTGCCTATCTGGTTTTGCATGCTATTCACCTTTTCTATTAGAGCCTTTAATAAATTAATCAACATTATTTAAAATTCCCTATCAGATAGCTTCAACATCTGTGTGATATTGAAGTCTGGTTCTGTTGATTGCTTTGTCTCTTGGTAGCATGTTGTGTTTTTTTGGGCAGAATTTATATGCAGATTTTAGGGTTCACCTGCTCTGTGGTTTCCTCCCTTCTTCAGTTCCCCCCTTAACTTTTTGTCTGCTCTGGCCAGCTCTGAACATTGTCTTCTTACATTCCAAGTTACTGTGGCTGTGCTTTCTGTTGTAGCCATTGATGAATTAGAGAATGCCCTTGGGCAAACAGATAGACTCTTGTAGCTCTTACCAGAGCAGTACCTCTGTGTTGAGGGTGGACTTCCCTCCAGCTCCTACCTTCATTTTATTGCTCCCTAGTGCCTTCAGATAGCTTTTTTTTTTTCTTTTTTGGTCCAAATTTTCTTTTCTTTTTTTTTTTTTAAGATTTATTTATTTTTTGAGAGAGCGAGAATGAGAGAGAGTACATGAGAGGGGGGAGGGTCAGAGGGAGAAGCAGGCTCCTCGCTGAGCAGGGAGCCCAATGCGGGACTCGATCCCGGGACTCCAGGATCATGACCTGAGCCGAAGGCAGTTGCTTTAACCAACTGAGCCACCCAGGCGCCCCTGGTCCAAATTGTCTAATCCTCATCTGTGGGAAGATTAGTCTGACCAGGCTACTCTACCGTTAACAAAAGCTGGAAGCCTGTTGGATTCCAGAACAGCAATCTGATAAACGCAGATGTGATCATGTCACTTACTCACTGAATGTCTTTCCATTTATTAATGCACTTGGCTTTCTCTATAGCCACATAAACTGGTCCCATGCACTATGCTCTAATCAGACTTTCTTCTTTCAGCAAATAGCAAATTCTCACCATTTGTCTTATGCTTACTGTGAGTAAATTTGTAATTGCCTACCACATGGAAATTATTTCTCTTACTATGGCTCTCTGTTTATTTCTCTTTGGATGATCATATTCCTGTGTTCAAATCCAGCTCCCACTTACCAGGTACAGTTTTGGGCAAATTACTTAACCTCTTTACACCTCAGTTTTTCATTTGTGAAAAGGTGATAAAAATAGTACTACTCCTACCTATGAGGTTTACTGTGAGAATTGAATGGATTATATATATATATAAAGTGCTTAGAACAGTGCCTGGTACCAGGAAAACACTCAATATATAATACTTATTATTTTCAAAAGCTCATATGCTGTGACTCTACTGTATATTAATTCCTTTATCTTCCTGGTTTTAAAAAAACTGTTATCCTTTGTTAATACACATGTTGAGAATCACCCACCTCTGATTAGATCCCATGTGTTTTGAGTTGCCATGTGATTTATCTTATAAAAAATAAAATATTTTTTCCTCCTAACCCCAACCTTAGGGATGATAGAAATTTAAGAAACAAAGGCCTAATAAGTGGTGTGAAGTCACTCAGTAAAGAAGAATTGAGTGCAGAGTTATTAAACTTATCTCTGAACACAGATGTATGTCATCAGCCTTGTATATCTAAGCAACAATTGAAAGCAGGTAGTATTCTTACTACAAATAATTAGAAATATATCTTTTATGTACTGACATTATTGATAACATTTGGAATTAATAGTAAATTTTCATCTTGTACATTTAAAATAACATTGAAATATTTGTCGGCACACAAATGGTTAGAAATAAATGAAAATTGAGAGAAAGAAAAAAAGAAAGAAAATTATAATGGTAATCCAAAAGACAACACATTTAACATTATTATCTTCTACATATGCTTTTACAAAATAATTTGAATTTTTGTCCATACACTCGCATACATTTTTACATGTTTATAATCACCATGCACATGCTATTTTGTACCTTTAAAATAATAGTAGCTACAGGATAAATACAGAAAATATTCATTCAAGGTAGAGAGAAATTTTTAGTTTCCTTTCAATATTAGTTTCCTATTCATAACCTTCTATTAACGCAATAAAAAACCAAGTAATAAGAAGAGTTTGAAATATTCTAATAATAGTTTTAATTTTAAACTAATAAGTAAAGGTAGTACAATTGTTTTGTCTTTTTTTTTTTTACCAGAATAATCTGTCCTATAGCTTGATATTTGATGGAATGTCATATTAAATTTAACGTAATTTAAAAATACATTCCAAGCCTTCTCCCTGAGTTGGAAAAATAAATATTGAAATCTTTAATATTGTATGTATTTTTTATGTATAATTATATAAAAATTCATATATATACTATTACTACTTTTTTGACCTTTTTGGCAATAAAATTTCTTTTGTCGTAATATTCAAAATGACATTTAGATGGAGGAAGAGGATTTTTAATTTATGGTTTTTCAGAGGTAACATGCTTTCAGTTTGTCCATTCTGTTACTATCACTTTAAGTCCTTAGTTGGTATTTGTAGAAATAAGCCACTTAATATTTTGCATTTTGCCATAAAGAAATTGCAGTTGTTTTCAGGTATCAAAATATTAATGTTAATGAAATGATATCAATTGAAATAATAAAAACTCACTTTAAAAGGGAGGGCATAAAGGTAGTTAAACTAGAGATTTTGGTCCTTTCAAAACAATTTACTGATGTGAGCTGCTATTGGAAGAATATATTATTTTTGGAAGAAGACACACTTTGATCCATAATTCTTCATTTTCTATTATAAATTGATGCAAAGCATTCTTTTAATTTTTCCTTTTTTTTGAGAATAATAAAACTAAAATTATGGTTAAAATATTACACATTTCCTAAATTTCTATTTTAGTAAAAATATTCTGTTGCCTTTTGTCAAAAAGAAAGCATTTGCTAATGTGATACATTTATGTTGCTTTCAAAACAACTTTTCTATAGATACATGTTTCTAAATACTGTTTAAAAAGGAAAGTATTGGTTTGGTTTCTGTGTAACTTAAATACTAATTATATACATAAAATGTTTATTATTTATGGCCAAATACTAGTTATATATGTAAAATATTAACTATTCTATTGGTGTCTTAAATAAAGCCTGTAACTATTTGTTTTAAAGAAGCAACACTGTTAGAAGAGAGCTATGAGGAAGAATCTGCACATTCTGGACTACCCATTATACTTGAAAGCATTGTATCTGATCTTGAAAAATCTCTTGGAACAGCTTTATCTTCAATATTAGAAACAGAAATGAAAATTGCTTTTGGAAATCTTTGGATGGAGGTGATAATTTCAACTCTATTAGTTGAAAATTTCTGTTTCACTGCTAAAGATTTATGACCTTATCTTAGGAAATATGACTTGTATAAAATGTGTAAGCTTCATTGTGATAATCTATATCCCATTTACTTTTTTCTTACAGTTTTTGAAAGAACTTCTTGAACATTAAATGGTGGACATTTCCTAAAGATTAGAAATGATATTTTATCATTCATTTTTTTTCAGTGAACAAGTATTTATTAGGTATTTACTGTGTGTCAGACACATTGCCCCCATGGAGCTCAATTTGAATTCAGAAAAACTTCTGTCTTCTATAGTTTATTTGAATTAGAATGTCTAGTATAGGGAATTCCCATAGCAATATATATTCAGAAAAAGAAGTGTATATTTTGGCTCATGTTATATAAATGTGAGAATCAAAGTATAAAAATGATCATTATTAGCAAGATAGTTTATATTTTCTAGATTAATATCTTTTTTAAAAAAATATTTTATTTATTTGACAGAGAGAGAGAGACAGCGAGAGCAGGAACACAAGTAGGGGGAGTGGGAGAGGGCGAAGCAGGCTCCCCGCTGAGCAGGGAGCCTGACGTGGGGCTCTATCCCAGGACCCTGGGACCACGACCCGAGCCGAAGGCAGACGCCCAGTGACTGAGCCACCCAGGCACCCCCTAGATTCATATCTTTTCTGCAATCAGCAAAATACCACATTTGGCAATAGTGGTCTTTTTAGTTTAGTTAATGTTTGTTTGCTGTTCGTATCTATAGCCAGGAGAAATATTATATCCCCCTCAATTGTAGATTGTATTTATACCAGATATTCAGTGAGATTCTAATACTTGTCAATATGATGTATTTGCTGCTTGATTATATTATTAAGTACTGAACCAAGATGATGAGAAATGATCAGAAGATTCTAGGAGGGTTGACTTAAATTGGATGTTTTATAATAGAGTCTACGAAAGTCATTGCATATGAATGATTCAGAACAGGATGTGCTGACATCTTATAGTACTAACTGATTAATCTCCTTTATAAACATGTCTTTATAAGAGTGTAGCCAGTGTTATGGTAGTTGACATCTTTTTTCTATATAGATTTTCCTGCAGCCATATGAAATAATTAGATTGATTTCTTCCTAGAATTGACTACGTTGGGAAGTAAATTGACCACCTTTCCTGATTAAAACCTGCTCTCCTGATTAAAACAGTGCTTTTGCTTTGTGTATATAGTTTCTGAAACTATAAGGATTAATACCAATATGAATTTTACAAAAATAATTTGCAATGGAATTAGCACTTTAAGATTATGATTGGCTTTTAATAAAACATCTTTTAATTTAAAAAGAATTCAACTAGGGGCACCTGGGTGGCTCAGTTGTTAAGCATCTGCCTTCGGCTCAGGTCATGATCCCAGGGTCCTGGGATCGAGCCCCGCATCGGGCTCCTTGCTCTGCGGGAAGCCTGCTTCTCCCTCTCCCACTCCCCCTGCTTGTGTTCCCTCTCTCGCTGTGTCTCTCGCTGTCAAATAAATAAATAAAATCTTTAAAAAAAAAAAAAATTCAACTAACTGTATTTTGCCCAGAAATAAATGTAGGAATGCCTAAATAGGTACTTTTTAATAATAGGAAGAATAAATAATTAGTAGGTGGTAATTTTTTCTAAATACTTTTTAGATGCTGTACTTGAAACCACCATGGACTCTAATTCATTTATTACAGTGCTTTAGAAAACATTGGTTGGCTGTATTTGGATTAGTTATGGAGAAGAACTTGCTTTTAACCGTTGAGAGCCTATATGAAAATCTCTGTAAAGGTATGGATATTTATTTTGTCTTTAGCAATGTTGTGTTAAAGTCAGGCTAGCTGATATATTCCATGGAATGTGAAGATGAATTAATAAGAAATTGGTCAATTATTTTTTAAATAATTTACACTTCTGATTTTTAAAGGGAGTTTGTGACAGCTGCATGAATGGATGCAGTTCACAGAGCTTATGACCATTAATGGATCACTGTTGATGTTCCTGGACATAGAGAATATCTCATGTTTTAAAATGTTTGAAAACTTTTAAAACCATATTTTACAGTTTATCAGGTGTGCAATAAAATTTAGATTTTTAAAAGTTTCTTGCTGTGTTTAACACATAAACTCTGACCACATTTCATGTACTAATTTTTGAAATAGTATATCAAAGTATCTATCTAAAATATATGGTTATGGAATAGGAAATGTTTGTCTTTGGGGCATAGTGCATTCTAAAGAACTGGAAGAGACTATAGTCAACCACTTAGTTGGTGGTTTTTAACAAAGTCATTTTGCACAGAACCTTCTTGAAGTGCTTCTGGAGCTGCCATAGATTGGAAATGGAAGGATTGATGGGGAGCCTGGAAAGTTGGTGGGCCTACCTATGGAACCTCAAACCCAACTTTAGCTGTGCAGTTTTCTTTTATCATTTTATGTATGGAGATTCCATGTAGGCCTTGGAAAAAAAGTTTCTCTGTAAGAAGAAAAAGATGGGAAAAGCACTGATTGAATATTATGAAAGCCCATGTTCTATAATTAGACTAACTAGCCCTGAGAGGGTAAGGGATTTGTCCAAAGTCAGACAAGTAGATTTTGCTTGCTGTACCTTTAAGAGGCAAAGTATATGTAACAATTATTAGGACGTTCAGTTGGTCCTTAACTTTTTTGAACTTCTAACATGAAATGATCTGCTTATTATTTTATGTATTAGTTATATCCTGTCTACTTTTGAAAAATAACTGTGAGTATGAGAGGGCCATTAAGTAAGAACTTGAGCACAAGATGGTTTAAGCCAATTTTAAAGTCACAAGAGCCAGGTAATGAAGAATAAGAAAGATAATTTTGCCATAAAACATGTGCAAACAATTATTATAAAACTTGAACACGGATTTTAACACTAAGCATCCTGGAAGCTAAAACAAAACAAAAATAGAAACATATTCTATAGGAGGTATACCATAACGCTCTATCTTTCCCTTGAAATGTAAGTATCTTTGAAAATTACCTCGGGGTTTAAAGTATCTGGTTCGGTGCCTTATGACTTTTAAAAGTTGCCAATTTTTAAAATAAAGACATTTTCCAGGCATTATCTTTAACTATAGAAGTTATTTATAAGTGGTATTATATGAGACGTGGAACGACCTGTTGGATGCGTCTTCAAAGCACTTTTACAAGGTATATAGAAACATTTTCCATATCTTGAATGGAAGCATAATTTAGTTGGTTCTATCAGAAGAGAAAGTCCATAAATCATGTATGATCTTGAACAAGATTTAGTTTTTAAAATGGCGTATCTAGGGCGCCTGGGTGGCTCAGTTGGTTAAGCGACTGCCTTCGGCTCAGGTCACGATCCTGGAGTCCCGGGATCGAGTCCCGCATCGGGCTCCCTGCTCGGCAGGGAGTCTGCTTCTCCCTCTGACCCTCCTCCCTTTCATGCTCTCTGTCTCTCATTCTCTCTGTCTCAAATAAATAAATAAAATCTTAAAAAAAAAAAAAATGGCGTATCTAGTTGCCATCCTTCATTTTTCTCTTTTTCCAGGGGTGGGCAGTGTTTGTCTTTTGCAAACGGCTTAAGAGGTTGTAGGCAGCAACTCTAACTGGGAATAGGACAGAAGTGAAGAGATGGTGGCTCTTCCTTTTGCTAAAAAATCATTTTTGGAATCATTGTGTACATAGTTTATTGATCCTTGGTCTAGAAGAATCTGATGCCTAATGTTTACTGACTTGTAAAGAATATATAATAGAATTGTAAAAGTGCCTTCTGCCCTAAAGTAATTTTGAATTAGAAAAATCAGTTTATGATTTTGTTTACTGTCTTTTAATAGTATCCTCAGCTGTTGAATTATGCATATGTGTTTAACTTCACTATCCCAAAGAATAGATTCTTAGATCAATTCATAGAAAATTGTGTGGAAAATGATTAGTAGCTTTTTTTGATTTTGTTATCCATATTAACTTTGATTATTGACCTTATATAAGCATTAAAGTATTTCAACCATGTAGGTTTCTTTTTATGTTGTGTCTAGGTACTGAATTTATCATTGTTATTTCCCTTTAGCACATAATCTTAGTAAAGACTTCTTGTAAGACAGAAATCAGATGATTAATTCAAGGATATAAGCCCTATTGTACATTGTATTGGAGAAGCACCTTTTAAGAGAAGTTGTGCCCAATTTCTCCTCTTTAGGATATTTACTGGGGTTCATCAAATCTACATTCTATCCTATGTGTAGCATCTCTTACCTGTCTTTTTCCACAGGAATTTAAACTAGTCATTGAATTTAAAAATAAGTGCTTCGTAAGGAAATACACTTTTCTCTGTTTGTTAAAGGGGAAGCCAGAATCCTGACTATAGCCATCACATTAGATTAGAATTTCTGAATATTGTATAATTAATTACTAAAATCTACTTTTGATTCTCATTTGACCTTTCAGTATTCCTAAGCAAATACTTGTATAAGTGATAAGAGTTTTTTAAACTCTAAGTACCAATGAAAAACCATGCTGGTGTTTCAGAATATAACAGAGTCTCTGAAACTGTGAACATTAAAAGAAAATAAAACAGGGCACCTGGGTGGCTCAGTGGTTATGTGTTTGCTTTTGGCTCAGGTCATGATCCTGGGGTCCTGGGATCGAACCCCACATGGAGCCTGCTTCTACCTCTCGCTCTGGTGCTCTCCTTGCTTGTGCATGTGCTTTCTGTCTGTCAAATAAATAAATAAATAAAATCTTAAAAAAAAATAAAACAAACACATTGTAGCACGGTTATTTTAAATGCCTTTGAAAACTATTATATGGCACTCTATCCTAATAATGGAAAGATTTCTTCTGTTCTGAGCTTTGGTGACATTAGAAATTTGCTTAACTTCATTGTTCATAACTTTTAAAAATCTTTGAAATTGTTGTCACCGCCTCTCCTAATTGGTTTGAGAATTTAATGTAAGTAATTTTAGTTGAAAGAAAATTGTTATACCTTTAAATTATTTTTTGTAGTTTAACTCACTTTGCTAATTTATAAGGAAAAAATTCTGCTAGCTTGTCTTGCCCACAGCTCACTGTTACCCAAATTATTTATATTTTTGCTAAAGTTGTGTTCAGAGAGAGGAAACATTATTTTCAACAAATCTAGTACTACATTTGATGTAATGGAATTTGAAGGCAAATCACTACACGATTAACTGAGTTGGTTATGGGAGGTACTGCCTGTAACTTACATGCTTCCCACCAAATGACTTTTCTGATGCCTCCATAGTCATCTGTATATGAAACAAAATCAGTCTTGCAAATCTGTTGTTTAACTTGTTTGGTAATTCTCTCTTTTCTGAAGAATACAGAGTACCTGAATCCACTCCAAGAGCATTGTCTTTAGCTAAATTTAATTGTAATGCTTTTTACACCACAGAGAAAAATTAGGAGTGGTGTGTAGGTATAAATGTGTACTTTTCTTAAATTTCATAATTAACATTAGATTGGTTTTCCAAAGACATTTTTGTGTTGAATACTCATTCTTACCAATTTTTTCCTTCTTAATTTCTCTTACCAGCTAACAGTGCAGTGGATTTTACAACAGTGAAATTTCTGCTTCAGGATTCTAAAAGTTTGTTACATGCGTTCAGTACACGGTCAAATTATGATGGTGTTCTTCCACAGGCCTTTGCTCAAGTCAGTGAACTACTCCAAACCTTTACAGAGGTAAGATACCTTTGGAATGCCATTTAGATGAGCTAATCACATATGTTCTAAAAATATATTAGCAGAGGGCGCCTGGGTGGCTCAGCCGTTTAGTGTCTGCCTTCGGCTCAGGTCATGATCCCAGGGTCCTGGGATCGAGCCCCACATCGGACTCCTTGCTCAGCAGGGAAGCCTGCTTCTCCCTCTCCCACTCCCCCTGCTTGTGTTCCCTCTCTCGCTGTCTCTCTCTCTCTGTCAAAAAATAAATTAAAAAAAATCTTAAAAAAATAAAAAAATAAAAAATATATATATTAGCAGACAAGAGAGGTAAAGGATATTTTAATTCTAACTTATTTCAGCACATGAATGGCATTAAGTGATTATTAAGTGAATTGAAGAGAAAGTAAGCAATTCTTATTGCAAGTTATAAAACACATCCTCTTACGGAAGCACTGTCACAGAAGTTGTTGGAATTTTATATCGTTTCATTTATGGATGGAAGCAAGCTGTGCCTTGTTGTTTGACTACTTATTTCCCAGTGCCCCAGATCAGTGGATCACAACATCCATCAGAATACTTGGGAAGGTTTTTTTTTTTTTTTTTTTTTTTTTAAAGCTGCAGATGCCAAGCCCCTCTCAAACCTTATTGAATCAAACTTCTGGCCCAGTAATATTGTTCTTTTTCACTTTTTATTTTGAAATAATTTCAAACTTACAGAAAAGTTGCTAGAAGAGTTCAAACAATTCTGATATATATCCTTTACCCAGAGTCCCCAGTGTTACCATTTTTTCACATTTCTTTATTGTTTTGCCTGCCTACCTATCTACCTACTTATCTGTCCACATTTTTTTTTTCTGAACTATTTAAGAGTATGTTGCAGGTACGATCCCCCTTTACCCCTAAATACTTCCATATATATTTCCTAAAGAACAAGGATATGTTACATAACTAATATAATTAATCAGGGAATTAATATTGGTATAATACAATTATTTAATCTGTAGACCTTATTCAGACTTTGGCAATTGATGTACCAGTTTTTAACAATCTCCCCCATGTGACCCTTATGCAGTCAGCCTAGCACTGATGCCTTTTTTTTTAAGGTTTTATTTATTTGCGAGAGAGAGAATGAGAGACAGAGAGCATGAGAGGGGGAGGGCCAGAGGGAGAAGCAGACTCCCCGCCGAGCAGGGAGCCTGATGCGGGACTCGATCCCGGGACTCCAGGATCATGACCTGAGCCGAAGGCAGTCGCTTAACCAACTGAGCCACCCAGGCGCCCGCACTGATGCCTTTTGACCTCTTTTAAATTAACTGTGTAAGTTTTGTCTCTGGGAATACTCTATTTCTGCAGGCTTCTACTTTCAAATCTAGAAAATTCTGGGAGTTTTATGTGTCAGAAACAGCTCAAAAAATTCAGTATCACAATTACTAGATAAGACATTAATGGTACTTTCATCTGACATATATATATCATATTCTTTTTTTTTCTTTCTGAGTTATGGAGTTGACCAGGTTTTTCTCAGTGTTGTTTTGTGGTCACATAGGTCCTACTACCTATGAAGTAATGAAAGGATTAGATGATACTAAACTTCGTCATAGCTGGTAGGGAAAGAACTTACTTGCTTAAGAAAGTATCTCATGGGGCGCCTGGGTGGCTCAGTCGTTGAGCGTCTGCCTTCGGCTCAGGTCATGATCCCAGGATCCTGGGATCGAGTCCCACATCGGGCTCCCTGCTCAGCGGGAAGCCTGCTTCTCCCTCCCCCACTCCCCCTGCTTGTGTTCCCTCTCTCGCTGTGTCTCTCTCTGTCAAATAAATAAATAAAATCTTTAAAAAAAAAAAAAAAAAGGGCGCCTGGGTGGCTCAGTTGGTTAAGCGACTGCCTTCGGCTCAGGTCATGATCTTGGAGTCCCTGGATCGAGTCCCACATCGGGCTCCCTGCTCGGCAGGGAGTCTGCTTCTCCCTCTGACCCTCCCCCCTCTCGTGTGCTCTCTCTCATTCTCTCTCTCTCAAATAAATAAATAAAATCTTTAAAAAAAAAAAGAGTATCTCATGAAGTAAAAGAAGCATCTCTTTTTATAAACTATGAAGAAATATGTGATAACTCCTGCTGGAAGAATTGATTTAAGGGGTGAAATGATCTTTTGCGTTAAGATGACTAAAACCTTGGTAGTTGTATTTTTCCATGGCAAATGTGACTTTGAGAACTATCTGTAGGATAGAATGGACCTGGGTATTTAGGGGATTGCAGCTTGGGTCTGTACTTGAATTGTGTAGGGAATAATATATTATTCTTTCCCATCACAGAATTGAATCCTAAACTCCATCTTTAGTGAAACAAACATAGTAAACAAGATGGAAAATTCAGGTTACTCACAGGCTTATCAGTCTTTGAATTAAGATTATTGAAAATAAAAAAAATTAGGATTGATTGTGGTAAAAAAAACAATGTCCAGTTTTAAGGTCCTTTCATCAATTGGAAACGACGGGATAGGAGTTACCATGAAAATGTGGCATTAAAATTTAGTGTTATCGATAATGGTATGCCTACTATATGTTGTCCACTGAATATTTAAAAATATGAATTGTTGGGGTGCCTGAGTGACTCAGTCGTTAAGCGTCTGCTTTCGTCTCAGGTCCTGGGATCGAGCCCCGCATCGGGCTCCCTGCTCCACGGGAAGCCTGCTTCTCCCTCTCCCACTCCCCCTGCTTGTGTTCCTGCTCTCACTATGTCTCTCTGTCAAATAAATAAAATCTTTAAAAAAATAAATAAATAAAAATATGAATTGTTATTTATTCCTGGATCCTAATTTTCCAGTTGCTACATTAGCAAGAGATTCATGAAGGCCATTGACGAAGAATCTGCATCCTCATTAGTGCTTCTCCCTCAATACCTGGCATTAGTGTGATTGCTGGAAACAACCTGTTGTTGCCATGATTAGAGCTCTGAAGTGTTGCTCCTTTATTTTCATATTAGAAGCAGTTCATTGTCTAAGTCAGCCAGGAACTTTGAGATTTAGCTTGGGCTTTTAAAATACACTTTCAGGGGCGCCTGGGTGGCTCAGATGGTTAAGCATCTGCCTTTGGCTCAGGTCATGATCCCAGGGTCCTGGGATCGAGCCCCATGTCGGACTCCCTGCTCAGCGGGTAACCTGCTTCTCTCTCTCCCTCTGCTGCTGCTCCCCCTGCTTGTGCTCTCTCTCTGCATCTCTGTGTCTCAAATGAATAAATAAAATCTAAAAAAAATAAAATTCACTTTCAGTAGGAGTTGTTTTGTAGAATGCATTAGATATGGTATATGACCTAAATACTTAGTCCTGTCTTAGTAACTTGAGCAACCAATAGATTACCTCCAGGGATAGGGTATCTAAATATAGTAACTGTTAAAAAAAAAAAAAAAAGGAGAAAGCCCCCAAACTTAATTTACCAAGTGTAGAAAATCAGGAAAAGAGGACTATTCACTTGTTTACTTCTGAAAAGGCTTGTGAGAAAACAAAACGGAGAGTTAACCAAAATGATCATTTTCCAGATTTTTATATAAATGGGATAGGAACAGAAAAAGGATACATACATTTTTCTTTGATAAGCCTTCCAACCAAAAAAATAAGACTTGCTCTGTCAGGGTGATAGAATAATTAAAGTCCGTCTTATTAATAAACTTTAGACCTATATGCCCGAGGATCCCCATCCTGACTAGTTGTTTTTTTTTTTTTTTTTTAAATTTTTTGTTTTGTTTTGGTTTTAGAGACAGAATGGGGTAAGGGAGCAGAGGGAAAGGGAGAGAATCTTAAGCAGACTCCTCACTCAGCATGGAGCCTGACATGGGGCTTGATCTCACGATCCTGAGATCATGACCTGAGCGGAAATCAAGAGTCAGATGCTCAACCAACTGAGCCACCCGGGTGCCCCTGACTAGCTGTGTTTTTAACCTCTGGTTATTTAACCTCTCTGAGCCTAATTTCTTCTTTTGTAAAATGAGTATAATAATCTGTGCCTCAGAACTGTCATGAGAATTAAATAAATTAGTATTTGTAAAGCACTTAGTGCCTGGCACTAGTACGTGTTATGTAGGTGTTCGATAAAGAAGTCCATCTGCATAGTTACATACACTGATATTTGAGAGCTGAGGAAAAGAGGCAGTATGTGGTGATTAAAAAAATAAATCTCAGGGGCGCCTGGGTGGCCCAGATGGTTAAGCGTCTGCCTTCGGCTCAGGTCATGATCCCAGGGTCCTGGGATCAAGCCCCACATCAGGCTCCTGGCTTAGCAGGGAGCCTCCTTCTCCCTCTCCCTCTGCCTCTCCCCCTTCTCATGCTCTCTCTCTCTGTATCTCTGTGTCTCAAATGAATAAATAAAATCTTTAAAAAAAAAAGAAAAAATATATCTCAGAACAAAATATGTCTTTCCATCCATGTATATTTATTAATAGGCAAAAACAGGAGGAATAACTTTCTTCCTGCCTGCAAAGATAGAAAAGGGTAATATTTACTTTTATTGTTGGAGAGAGATCGTAACCCCATTCAGAATCAGATTGCTGAAGGTCAAGTTCTGTTTATGAGTCTTACCAGCTGTGTGACCTTGCATGAGTTATTTACCCTTTCTATGTCTGTTATAAAATATGGATAATCATAGTAACTGTTTCATAGGGCAGTTGTGAGGATTAAATGAGCTAATAGATACAAAGTTCTTAGAAAGTTCCTATGAGTTAAGAAATGCTTAATAAATATTAACTATTACTACTAATAGTGTTGGACATTTTTTATTTTTTAATAAACCTGAAACTAACAACCCATGAGCTAACTTGAAATCATACTGTTATCAACTGTTGTCAACAAGGAAGCCTAGAGAAATGGAATGATTTTAAGTTCACAAAGAAGTTACAGTAGAGCCAAGACAAAAATCCCCAAAGTTTTTAAAGTCATTAAGTTTTTTTTCATTCTATCAGAATTTTTTTTCCACTTAAGTTAATATTTTACCCCAAGGTGATTTTTTTAAAAAAATATTTGAATCAATAGTATAGCTCTTATACTCTGCTGAGTATCTTTATTTATCAATATTTAAAATATGCTCAGGTCTGTATTCTTAAATACTTGTTGTTGGCCGTGGTTTTTACTGCACTAACTCCTTCCAGCAACTACCAAACTTCTTAAAGAGCAGTCTATAACCCTTGTTTCCATTTCTTCACTCACTTCTTCCTTAATCCTTTACAAGTAGAATTCTACCTCCACACGCTGTTAAGTGAATTAGGTTATCATTGACCAAATCCATGATCAAATCCACCCTTTTTCTCCCTCTTTCTAATTTCTTAGCCTTTTTCAACCCGATGTTGTCCACTCTCTCTTTCCTGAAACTTACCTCTTTTGGCTTCTCTTGTGTTCGAATACTTCTGACTCTTCTTATGTCTTGTTGGTCTCTTTCTTCCTTCTCCTTCCCCCCCTTCCTCCTTCAATTTGTCTACCCTTTACGTTCCTCTTTTTTTTTTTTTTTTGCTTTTTTCTTTCCTAACAATCTCCTCTACCTCTGAGGTTTGTCTGCATGGGAATGATTCCCAGCTGTATCTTTTAAGCTATAGCTCTGAGTATCCAGTTACCTGTTAGATATCTTTACCTAAATATCTTTTTATTCTTTGCAGTTGACATTCTAAACACAAACTTGTGTCTGTTTCTCCTCTCTTCCATAACCAGCCTTTCTTCTTGGCTTTTACTACAGGTGGCTGTAAAATCCAGAAATGTAGATAAATATACATTAAATGCCTTACCGCTATTACATTATAATACATGATACGTTCAGTGCATTGCTTCTCATCAGCAAGGCAGCATAATATGAAGTGCTGTTTAAGATTGCAATGAATGCGGCACATTTTAAAAAGCATTTTCATCACTTTCTGCACATGTATTTGAGATGTGATGCTTTTAAGTGTTTGTGTTTATGTGTTTGACTATTACCAAATAAAAGTGTGTCTTTCCTTTGGAGAAGTAAATCAAGGGGGTTTGATCTATTTTTACCTTATGGACACTGTATAGTTCTATTATTTGTGCCGTTATTCTTCTAGGCATCCAGATTAAAAAAATCTTAGAGTCTCCCTCATTCCCTGAATCTAGACTTTGGCTAAGTCTTTTAAAATATTTCTTGCATACATTTTTTTCTTTTTCTTTTTATTCTACTGCCGTTTCCTACCTAATTCAAGTTCTCAGGACTACTCTCCTGGATTATTTCAGTAGCCTTCTAGACATCTTGCCTCTCTTTTGTTCTGGTTTGTCTTAGAGTACGGTTCTGGATCTATCACTTCCTAAATTAGAAACCTTCAGTGGTTTCTTCAATGGCAAAAGGTTTACATTCTATCTTGTTGGTTTGTTTTTTTTTTTAATAACCCTTTGCAATCTCATTCTTGTTAATGGATTGTAGGGTACTTGGAGGCTTGATTCCACATATTTATCATTGTATCCTAGGTGTTCTCTGTCTTATTTAATACCATATGTGGAGAAGTGTCCAAACAGTATTCTTAAATTGATATTAGCATGTTAGCTAAGAAAGATCAGTATAATAAATACATTGGAAATATTGTTTGATATAAATGGGAAAGGAAAATATTTTTTTTTTTTAGCTCTGATGCCTTTCTGGGAATATTCTGTACATAATCAAGGACAAAGAATATTCAGCACTTCTTGGAAAGCTAGAACATTGTAAGCACAATCGGTATTCTGTTTCTCTCACTAGTGAAGGACTAGCTGAAATTTGTGTAATTCTTATTTTCCCAGGTCAAGGCAAAACTTAAGCAAAATCCTTCAGAAACTACAGTGGGTAAAAAGCAAGAAGATATTTCTTTAATGAAGTCTAATAACCAAGAAATCACCATTTTCTCAGGTTCTCATCTTCCCCAACCCAACAGACATGAAGAAATCTGGTCTATCCTAGAGAATGTTTGGATTACGTTATATCAGAACAGGTACTAAATTTCCAAGAATTTTTGAATTCTAGGCTTTTCCATCATTACTGTTATTCATTAAACAGTTAGTGTTTGGGTTGTGAGTTTAATGTATTAGATTATCTTACTGAGGGCCTTTTATCAAATTGGTGCCTTAGAAACAGTGATGCTTAAACAAGGGTGTAATCAGATTTATCTCGAGTGTTTTAAAAATATATTTGCCTAGGCTCTATCCCTAGAAATTCTGATTCAATAGATCTGAGGTGACACTGAGATAGTGCATTAAAAAAAAAAATCTCTCCAGGTGATTCAGATGTGAAACCTTCATTAGCAGTATTTCCCATGTATGTCAAAACCAGTGAAAGCCACCTAGATTGGCTAAACAAATTAGGACACAGTCTTAATAAAATTTAAAATAATCTAAGAAAAGGTCATTTTGGATTAAGGAAAATTCATGTAAGACTTTTTAAAAAGAAAGATAAATACTTTTATTTAAAAGGAAGAAATTCTTTTATTCCTTTGATACACATAAAAGTACTACGTTCCTGGTAAAATGAAAAGATAGAGACTATTTGTGAGTAGTTCTTTAAATGATGCTGGAGTAACTTAAAAAAATAATTTAAGATAACTGATTTTAAAGTAGGCCAACCCTCCCTCCTGTACTTTTTCCCAAGCCCATAATCTTTATATAATTTTAAATATATTATACATTTGCAGGTCATGACAGATGCTTTTTAGTATGATTTTAGTTCAAGGGCCCAGTATCACTGTTATTTTGGATTAAGATCATCTGTTCTAGCAGCAAAGAAATATGAACACTCTTCTTAAACATCTATTCTCTATTAGAATACTGTAGATTTAGGGCCCATTTTTAGCCCTTGGCTACAATTATAATTTCTTTCAAACAAATGTGTAGTTTGTCATGCTAAAGAAATACCAATAGCTAAAGAAAACAATACTTAAAAATTTGTGTTTTCATATAAAGCATTTGTATTTTCATATCTTTGTTTTGTCCAGTCTTAACGTATTTGAAATGTTTTGGCTAATCAGATATGCTTTTTTTTTTTTAAAGATTTTATTTATTTATTTGACAGAGAGAGACGCAGTGAGAGAGGGAACACAAGCAGGGGGAGTGGGAGAGGGAGAAGCAGGCTTCCCTCTGAGCAGGGAGCCCGATGCGGGGCTCGATCCCAGGACCCTGGGATTATGACCTGAGCTGAAGGCAGACGCTTAACAACTGAGCCCCCCAGGCACCCCCAGATATTCTTGTTAGCAGAAAGTTACCACATATACTAGTCAGAGATTATCACTTTCAAAATAAAATAGATTAAAGCCATTTCTAAGATATTTTAATCTTCTTTTAGAAAATATTTGAATACTTTATCTTAGAATTGACCTATAATATACATACATTTGTGTTGGATATTAGAGTTCCAGGTAATTTCTGTATAATAGACTTTGTTGTATTTCAGTACATGAAAAATGCTTATATTGCTGTATCAGTGCATAGTTATTAAGGCTTACTTCATTGCTTCTCATGCCTGATTGTATACCAGAGTCACTGTATAACTTTTCAATATATTCATGCTTGAGCCCTTCATGTAGGGATGCTCATTTGAAGGTCTAGTAGGCCCTGTGTATTTTAGGTTTCAAAATACTTTTTCTTTTAGAAAGGTGAGACTATACTTATGAACCATTGTATTTCTTCAGATTCCCTAAGTTTTCCCTTTTGCAGACTTGTCAAAATGCTTTACCCCTTTCATACATCACTTGTAGGAATGTGGAAAAACAGATTTATGCTTCCTCAACACATTAAACATGTTATCACCATATGACCCAGCAGTTCCACTCTTAGATTTATACCCAAAAGAACTGAACACAAGTGTTCGAACAAAAACGTGCATGAATGTTCACAACTATGTTCACAGTAGCCAAAGTGGAAACAATCCAATGTTCATCAACAGATGAATGGATACATGAAATGTGGTGTGTCATAAAATGTGTATATCCATAAAATGGAATGTTACTCAGCCATAATGAAGTATCCACACACACTATGGCATGAATAAATGTTGAAAACATGCTAAGTGAAGGAAGCCAGACACAAAAGGTCACATGGTATATGATTCCATTTATATGAAATATCCATAATAGGTAAATATGTAGAGATAGAAAACACATTAGTGGTTACCAGGAACTGTGGGGAGGGAGGAATGGTCAGTGACTGCTTAGTGAATACAGGGTTTCCTTTTGGCATGATGAAAATGTTCTGTGACTAGATAGTGGTGATGGTTGCAGACATTGTGGATATATCAAATGCCACCGAGTTGTACACTTTAAAATGTTAAATGGTAATTTTTATTTTACCACAATTATTTTAAAAAATGCTTTGGAAAATACTGTGAAGTGAGAAACTTCCCTTGAATGCTACTACCTAAAGGTAACCTGTAGTTAACATGGTTATTATTATGTACTCCCAGCTGTGGTTTTTTTTTTAAGATTTTATTTATATGACAAGAGAGAGAGTATAAGCAGGGGTAGCGGCGGGCAGAGGGAGAAGCAGGTTCCCCACCAAGCAGGGAGCCCGATGTGGGGCTCGATCCCAGGACCCTGGGATCATGACCTGAGCCGAAGGCAGAGACACTTAACCAACTGAGTTGCCCAGGCGCGCTCCCCCACCCCAAGCTGTGTTTTAAGGCATGCGTATTAGTTTCCTAGGGCTGCCATAGCAAATTACCACAAACTAGATGGTTTAAAATAACAGAGATTTATTCACTCATGGTTCTGGAGGCTGGCTGTCTGCAGAGTTGGTTCTTTTGGGAAGTTCTGCAAAGATCCTATTTCAAATAAAGTCGCATTCTGAGGTTCTGAAGGAACATGAATTTCAGGGGCATACTGTTCAACCCAGTACAGCATATGTTTTGATTTTTTTATATGGTGGTGGTTATGTTATATAAATAAATATTGTATACCTTTATTTTTCTATCTTCTAGATGGCATAAGCACTATTTTAATAGTTCTTAGGTATTTCATCAGGTGGCTAAGTCACTATAAACACTTTTTACATTGTTGAACGTGTAGGTGGTTACCAGTTGTTGACCAATTGCAAATTATTATTAATATGTGATAGATTTCTAAAATTGGAATTACCGGAGTAAGATGTATGAACATTTATTCCAGTCTTAGCGAACACGTAAATCTGATGTCTTTTTTTTTTTTCTTCACCCTTATGTACTGGAGTACTGTTAGTATGTATGTACTGACTTGAATGTAGATTAGTAATATTCTGTGCCTTATGGTCTCTTGATAAGAAACTTTATTCCCACAGCTTGAAGGGTATTACTTTAGATTAGATGCACAAAGTTGCTGCCCTAGATCCTTTGCATGAATGGTAGCCTGGATATTCACAAGTCACTGTCTCTTATTTCTAATTTAAATAAATCAGGTTTATGAGAGAGGAGTTATAAATATTACCTCATTTTATATATTAGAAATGAAAATGCTTGAATTACAATAAATGTGCATGAGTATCTTATTTTTCTCTCTTTTAGCATGGATGTATTTCAGAGATTGGGCCCAAATGCAGCTTTGACTTCTTCAAAAATAGCATCATTTGAAGAAGCATTTGTCTCTCTTCAAAAGTTAATGGCAGCTGTGAAGGATATTCTTGAAGGAATTCAAAGGTAAACACTAATTTTAAATTTTCATTTATTACTTTTCTTTTTCTTCCAGGTTTATCAGCCTTTCCAGAGGTTCTGGGAGCCTTCAACAAGTTTTATAAACTAACGACTTTTATACTTACCTTTTCCCTCTCCCTTGTAAAGAATCCCTATTTGGAGTTTGGACCCCTAGAATGTTTCTAGTTTTTTCCTTTCTAGAAAAAATATACCAGGTTGTAAGCTTCATAAGGAGCTTTATTTTCATTATTGTGCAACTCTAGCTCCCAAAACAGTGCCTGGCAGATAATGGGCACTCAGTAATTACTTGTTGAATAAAGTATATGTTTAGGTAATTATCACTGCTCCTTTAAAAACAAATATGTTAATATTTAGTTAACATGATTGATTTCCTCAAATACAGCCTTCATAGGACCACAAACTGAAAAAGTTTGAGAGGAAGCATATAGTCCTATGGTGCTTTGAGACTTCTACATGTGTTTATTTTAAATATTTGTGGAGCACATAGAAACCATAGAGCCAGAAAGCTGTAGAATGGACCAGACAGCACCTTTATAGGATAAAGTCAGGTGTTTTCTTTTGTGGTGGTAAAGGAGAATACCAAACTTAATCTTAAGTTTTTGGCTACCTACCAAAATTGCTTGACCTGAGTTAAATATGCAGCTTGCTCATGGAATACTATTCCTTATAAATTGAAAAGCAGAAACCAAAGAATCAAAATTGATTTGATTTGATTTTAGTGTGTCCAAACTTTAAAAACTTGGATTTTTGAAACAACAGTAGTTTTTGAGCTTTTTTTCCTTTTCTCTTAAGGATTTTTGGAAACTTCATCTCATTGTTAATACACAAAGTCTTTGTACTTCTTTTTGGATCACAGTTGGCTAGATGATTCTTAGAATAGCTTTTTGGTGCTCTTAAGTTACTAATGAGTTGAAGATGTGGCAGATCCCAAGGCAAGTGAAATTTATCATCTCTAAGTGCAAATAATCCCTTTTTTACTTACAGCAATACTAAATAAGAGTAGCTTTATGAGGGAGAAGTATTCAGTTTTTTATTTTAGTTATGCAAAATCTGTTTTCACATTCTAGGTTGTGTACAAGCCATTCTTGACACTACCTTTTCTACAGAAAGTAGGGATAGCAATCTGTATTCAGTCAACAAATGTTCATTGAGCACCACTTATGCTTGGCATCATACTAGGCTCTGGGGAATCAAGATAAATTAGGTGCAATCTCTGACTCCAGAGAGCTTGTAGGAAGAGTGTAAACAGTCACGTTACAACAGATAATTGCAATAGAGTTGTTAATTTTTTTTTTTAAAAGATTTTATTTATTTATTTGAGAGAGAGAATGAGAGACAGAGAGCATGAGAGGGAGGAGGGTCAGAGGGAGAAGCAGACTCCCTGCCGAGCAGGGAGCCCGATGCGGGACTCGATCCTGGGACTCCAGGATCATGACCTGAGCCGAAGGCAGTCGCTTAACCAACTGAGCCACCCAGGCGCCCTAGAGTTGTTAATATTTTAATAGGAACATATGCAGTGGAGGGAGGAAGGGTTTGGCAATAGATGAGGTTGGAGGGGAATGTGTTGTAGGCTACTCAAAGCAGTTTCTATTTTATCCCATAGGGTAGTGTTTCACACTGTTCAGGTCTGTTAATTATGTGCCTGGACAGAAGTGTTTCTGATCCAAAAAGTTTTGGAGATAACAGCATACTACACTATGCTCTTGGAAGATCACCCTATACCCATTTACATATTGATGGGTTGTATAAACCTTTTTAATTTTAGGAGCTTTAAACATATAGATGCCTGGGTCCCCCACACCAGAGACTCTGATGTAATTGGTCTAAGCGTGTACCTGGCTATCAGGATTTAAAAAATTTCTCCAGGTGATCCTAATGTGTAGCCAAGGTTGAGAACCACTAGTCAACATTTCTTAATCAGTGGTTCTCAAAGTGTAGTCACAGAATCGCATCCTCATCTCCACCGGGAACTTGTTACAAATGCAAATTCTCAAACCCTGCCAGACCCTACTGAATAAGAAACTCCGGGGGTGGGCCCAGTAGTCTGTGTCCTCCAGGTGATTCTCTGCACATCATAGGCTGAGCACTACTGGTTTAAATGATGCTCAGCCTTGGTGGCTGATTATAATCATCTGGGAGCTTTAAAGAAAGAACAATGTCCAGGCTGACTCTATACCTATTAAATCTGCATTTCTGAATGTGGGACCTGGGTATAAGCATTTTTACAAACTCCCCAGGTGATTATCATGTCAAGCCAGGATTGAGAAGTTATAGCATGTACTGCTTACATAAGCTGTATTTAAAGAAATAAATATTTGAATTTTAAGGCTGATAGAATTTTGTTATTCTTTCCTCTAAGGACACAATACCTCCGGGAATAAGAAAATATTAGTGGTTCTACTTTTTTGCATGTTACCTGGGGCAATAAATTGTCTTGAGCCTCCGTATTCATCTATAAACCCAGTATAATAATACCTTTCCAGAGTTTTTCACAAAGTTACTGTGCTTTGAAAGTCAGGTGTTGATATAACTAACCAAACCAGTGATTCTCCACTTACTTATTGGGGGACTTGTTAAAAATGCACAGTTCTAGTTGTAGTGAAATCACAATATCTGTAGATATTTCACAGAGAGAGGGAAGTTGTATTTTTAACAAGCATTCCAGAGGATTTATATGCAGGTGGTGGGGGACCACAGTAAGGAAACGAATCCAACTTCCTGTCATAAATATATTAGAACCACTTTTGCCACCAGTAGAGGGCATTGTGAATAAAAAAGTTGCTCATTTCAGCATTCATTAATCTACAGGAAATTACTAACATTGCAAGGTTTTTCTTTTTTAAGCCTTTCAGACAATAGGCATTTAAATCAAAATGTAATAGAAGTTAATAATTATATTATTTAGTCAAGTGTGTATATAGTCTTAAAATCTTTTAAGAAACAGTCATGTTCTTTTTTTTTTTTAAAGATTTTTTATTTATTTGACAGAGCGAGAGATAGCGAGAGCAGGAACACAAGCAGGGGGAGTGGGAGAGGGAGAAGCAGGCTTCCTGCCGAGCAGGGAGCCCGATGTGGGACTCGATCCTGGGACCCTGGGATCATGCCCTGAGCCGAAGGCAGATGCTTAACGACTGAGCCATCCAGGCGCCCCGAGAAACAGTCATGTTCAATTCAGTTAAATTTTTTTGGGTGGCTAAATATGGGTAGATTTTTAATTTTTTTTTTTTTAAAGATTTTATTTGTTTATTTGAGACAGAGAGAATGAGATACAGAGAGCATGAGAGGGAGGAGGGTCAGAGGGAGAAGCAGACTCCCTGCCGAGCAGGGAGCCCGATGCGGGACTCGATCCAGGGACTCCAGGATCATGACCTGAGCCGAAGGCAGTCGCTTAACCAACTGAGCCACCCAGGCGCCCCAGATTTTTAAATTTTTTAAACACTGAAAAATACACTCAACTTTGTAGTGACTGCATATCATTAGCATTTTCTGATGCTTGTTAAAATGGAGTAGTTTCATTTGACTTTGAGATACATATTCACTGAATATAGCTCAACTCTGTTTTATCATAGCAGATCATGTATGACGTTACATTGGGAATCAATAACAAGGTGACTTGTTAACCCAGTCCTTCCATTAAAGAGGTGAATGAAAATGTATTTATTAAACTAAGAGTTTGGGCTTCTAGTTCCAGATTTATCCCTTTGACTTTAGACTTATTACCTACCCTCTTTAAGCCGGTCTCTTTCCTTATGAAATGAGAATCCTGATGCCTTCTTCAGCAGAATAAATGAGATAATGTATGTGAAAATACTTTGTAATCTGCAACATAAGCGTTAGTCTTTGTTTTCTCCTTAAAGCTGATATGTTAAATTTGAAACGTTTAAAAATGTGTATTTCAATTTTAGTAATGCTCTAAACATGATTGTGACAAATCAGGGTAGAAAATGTTGGTGGAGCGGTTGTCCACACGGTTATACAATTGGGAGCAGAATACCTGAGTTTGCAAAAGTTGAAAAAGAGGTGGGACTATTGCTGATTCTTATACTTTCTACACACTGTCTTCCTGGGTGGGAGAGTGAACTTAATTTATTTGCTATTGGTCTAGAAATTGCTTTTCTTTTTCCTTTTTTGTGTGTGTATATAGGAATAATCTGAGCATGTTTGTTAATGGCCTCTTTATCTAAACACTGGAGAACCAGAGTCAGTACTCTTTCCATGTAGACAAAAGGACATTAAGGGTTTTGTTTTGTTTAGTTTTAGGTCTGTACTATCTAGTCTCATTTTATACTTTAGTAAACATGATCAAGTTACTCTCAAGATCACAAAAACCTTTTGCTTAGTAATTAAAGATTATAAAGTTTCATTTGGAGTGAAAAATTAATTGGGGAGTCATATGGAAAATTCTAAAGAGAAATTCTGCTTGTACAGTAATAAAAAAAATTGTTATAAATCTTTGTGCTTCCACTGGCATCTCTACAAAGTTAAATAAACAGGTCATGTAATCCAATTCCAAAGCATGCTGTAAATGTGTGTGTGCAGCTTTGACTTGAAAGCTAATACTCAAAACAACAATGAAAATGTTTTAAGGATGGTTTTGTGTCTATGAAGTAGATCATGACCTGCCTGGTTTGGAAGCAGGGAGGTGAGTGGAGAGTGAATGTAGGAAATTGCACTCTGCCTAGATTTTATAATCATGTTTATGTGTTTCATCTTTATAAAATAAGCTTGAAATTATTTTTTAAAAAACAGAAAAATGGGGGTGCCTGGGTGGCTCAGTTGGTTAAGCATCTGCCTTCGGCTCAGGTCATGATCTCAGGGTCCTGGGATCGAGTTCCGCATCGGGCTCGCCGCTCTGCGGAGAGCCTGTTTCTCCCTCTCCCCCTGCCCTTCTCTCTCTCTCTCTCTCTCTCTCAAATAAATAAAATCTTAAAAAAAAACAAAACAGAAAAATGGTAGTGTTTTGAATCCAAAAATATAAGTAGATCATGCCTAAATGTGCATATTCATTTTAACACTTGATTTAACACGTAAAACTACTTCTGCATTAATTTAATGAACTCTAGATTTCTTGCTCAGGTAGCTTTAGATGAAGTTTGAAATAATGAATGTTCTTTTAGTTTCATATTTGGAATCATATGCAGAGGTGGGAGAGGGATGTAAGTTCCTTGTAAGTAGGTTCCTTGTAAATAACTTGCCACATTTTAGAGGGGGGGGAGGTGTTTTTATATGACAGGGTATCTCTTGTTTAGATAACATTTTCTTTCTAGCTGTCACATTTGGTTTGGTTGTTTTGTTTTTTTTTTAAAGATTTAATTTATTTATTTGACAGAGAGAGACACAGCGAGAGAGAGCACAAGCAGGGGGAGTGGGAGAGGGAGAAGCAGGCTCCCGCTGAGCAGGGAGCCCGATGCGGGGCTCGATCCCAGGACCCTGGGATCATGACCTGAGCCGAAGGCAGACGCTCAACGACTGAGCCACCCAGGCGCCCCAAGTTTTGGTTGTTTTTAAATGAAGATTAATTGAGTGCTAACCAATGCATTGGGCTTGGTTATATTCAGGATGGGCTTCATGCCTCATCATAGAATATGATTTTGCAAGATGAGACTTGTGGTTGGATTTAGGAAAGGAAGATGATTAATTTTTATCATCTCCAAATGCTTTCATGATCTTCAAAACTTTAGTAACTTTGATTTGAAATACTTTGTAGAGCTGTTTTTCTAAAGCACAATAATATTCGTGAAGTTCGGGTTTCTTTTGTGTGTCGTTTCCATGTGTTTTTATCTTATTGAGCCTCTAAAAATGAATCTTCCCGTTACTCTCTTATGGCATATGTTAACATAAGAGCAAAACCAATAATAACCATACCTGATTCCTGTGAAAAGGAATCCTGTAATCACAGCAGCTTTCCAGATCTGCTCATGATTTAGTCATGTCAAAGAAGGTGGAGTTTGCATCTGTGAGAATATTTTATTAACTTCATAGTGTATGTTTTGGTAGTCGACCTCTTGAGGTTTTTTAGAAAGGTTCTTTAGAAAAGGTCATCCTTCGGTTGACGCAAAGACCAGCACTCTTTTGGCTGTTTTACAGATCAAGCTCATTGCTGAAACAGAAGTTTCTGATAGAGACGTGTAGATTATAAAAACATTAAGAAGTGACTTTTCAACATCTCAACTCATTGCAGTATGCAAGTAGTTCAGCCATTGATAAAAATTGTCCTTATCTAGAGTGATGAGATTTGTTCATGCTTAGGTCTGACCTACTTTCTTTGAGGCTTGCCCTTTCTGCCCTTAGATGATTGGACTGTACCTCCCCTCCCCCACTGGGGTCCATACAACTCCCCAGATATCACTGCACCTCTTTATCAGACTCTTCGCACACCCCTTGTCCTGTCCAACACCAAATGTATCAGTTCCTGTGTTGAATAAGAGAAAACAATACAAGCTATTAATTAAAAATGAAAGGACTTACTTGCTTCACCCTCCATGCCATCATTTCGTACACAAGTTTCTTATAATTTATTTCGTAATCGGCTCCCTGAGATTTTGAACAGCTTTAGGGCAGAAACTTTACCTACTTTTCTTTGTCTTACTTTTGTATATCTAGATCCATACCCACATCACAACTACACATAATAGATGGTGGGGGGGGGTATCAAATGAGTTTTTATAGTCTTTCTGGTGGAGGGAAACTTTTTTAGGGCTAAATACTACTAACGGTACTACATTGTGACATTAGATGAATAGGTAATGTCGAAGATTTAAAAGTGATACAGAGAGAGGAGTGCAAGCTAAGGAAGGGTAAAGAATAAAATCAGGAGGAAGGAGAACAACTGGAAGAAGGAGATTGAGGAGATAAAAAAGGTATTTATGTCTAGAACAGATGATGGAACCCTCAGTAATTTGCCCAAATGGCTGGTGGAGTCACATGTTATCCTTGATCGCTTAATCCTGGTTTCTCTACCTACACTTTATAAATTAGGGTTAGTAGAAGGGAAGATGGGATCTAATGGGAGGGATTGAGATTCAGGGGATATAAGCAGATATTTCTTATATAAGACGTATGTAATGTCTTATATAAAACGTAGATGGGGGCATCCAGGCGGCTCAGTTGGTTAAGACTTGGACTTTTGATTTCCGCCTAGGTCATGATCTCAGGGTTGTGAGATTGAGCCCGAGGTTGGGCTCTGCACTGGGTGTGGACCTGCTGAAGATTCTCTCTCTAACCACTCCCTCTGCCCCTCCCCCTGTGTGCTCTCTCAAAAAAAATAAATAAATAAAAATAATAAATAAAACATAGATGGTTATTTAATAAGTTAAAGCTTTTTATGGTACCTATATTGCAGTTTGAAAAACACTGCTCTAACTTAACATTTATATCAAATGTTATATATGATACATAATAAAATTTACATTTGCTGACAAAATATGTGGCATCCACATAAAAATCTGACGGAATTATCCAGCATTAGCAGATTTTTTTTTAACCTGGCTCATTAAAGCTAGTGAGGTTAACAGATTGTTCAGGACTTATTTTTTAGCATAACTAGATTTTATTTTACGATTGTTCAGGACTTAATTTTTAGCATAACTAGATTTTATTTTACATATCTGAAGCTCTTATCTATGCTTCCCAGGATTTGTAATTCAATAATAGGGCATAAGGACCTTTACTTTTATTCTGAATACCAGTGGGTTATGTCACAGTTACTCCTTCCATCCCTGAAGCATTTCTAAGTGCTGGCGTTCCCTTGTTTTAGTCAATAAAATCCAGGTTTGGGTAAGAGAGTTAAATATTTCCCATCATAAACTCCTTGATCACAGCAGAATTAAGCAATCAAATATAAAGATAACTTCTTGAAGATAACAAATATTTTAGTTTGTTTATGGAGTTGTTTTTATTTAAAATCAATATTCTTTTAAGTTGGACTTTTCTTTGTAGCTGGTTATTTCTACCTGATTTATTGATCTGATATTTGATTAAAATTCCCTGCTATTTAAGTCTTATGTTAAGAAATGCTAAAACCAGTTAAAACTACATTTTTCAATGAAGCGGATAGAGTAAATTGACTAAATCAGTGGAGTTAAACATTAGTAAAATAAATGAAATGGGGAAATTAAATAAAGGTGCTGAATAAGGGCTATTATAGTAATTTTAACTTAAATCGTAAATGTATGGGATAAAGCCAGATGATCAGTTCTGATTCCTTCTTACAGAGTAGTTGTACAACAGGTTTAAAGTTAGAAACTCTAAGATTATTTCCATCTATTTTGAGAAATAGCTTCTTGTGCTTCTAAATATCTTTACATGGTGGTAGGCCAACCATCTGCCTGTTTTAAGAAGTGATGCAATCAATATCCTCAAGGCTATTTCTCAGTGATATAAAAGGTTGAGTCTACCTCAGGACAGTGTTTTCTACTTAGAAGACAATAAATATTTATTGTTTTTTTTTTTTTTAAAGATTTCATTTATTTTTTGTCAGAGAGAGAGCACAAGCAGGGAGAGTGGCAGGCAGAGGGAGAAGCAGTCTCTCTGCTGAGCAGGGAGCCTGATGTGGGACTTGATCCCAGGACCCTGAGATCATAACCTGAGCCGAAGGCAGTCGCTTATCCGACTGAGCCACCCAGGCCTCCCTCAATAAATATTTATTGTATATCAGAAACCCCTGGAATTATCTAACATTTCGATGTGCCAGTTCCTATTAATAAGGCATAATAAACCTTCTAGAGTCAACATATACTTACCCTTAATAATAATGTAACTGAAAATGTAAGTGGTAAATTTTCCAATTAATCTTTTTGCCAACATTAAGCTAATTTACTTTTTGACAGCATGTAGCTATATTTTCCCCAACTTAATTCTTGAGCTAAGACAAATTATGAAAATCATCAAAATTATATTTTCTCTATTAAAGATGGTAATTTATGCAGATTTTATTTTAAACCCTTTTGATAATATAGATTAAAAAGTGAGTACTTTGGTACACTAGTGGAGCATAAAATAGTATAAAGAATGTACCCATCAGCCTTCTTCAAAAGGATTTGCATTCATTTACTAGGGTGACTGCTGTAGAAAAAGTGAAATACTACGATCTTTTGGGGATTGCTAGATACTAGCTCTGAGTTAATGCTAATTCCAGCGACCTAAAATTCCACTGTAGTTGGAGAAATGGTCAGAGAGAGACTAATCCACCTTGATTGATAAACGGTAACTACTGGTTTGTTTGAAAACTTGGGAAAAACCAGTATTGGAAGTTTGGTGACAGGGATGTCTGGAGAAGAGGTGTATAGATGGGCATCTTGGAATGGGCACAGAGTAGGAAGGTATTTGTGTCCCATGTGAATACTCATCAAAGGCTACCCAATGCAGAGGAGACTCAGTAATCAGATGGGCAAGACCAACCGTCCTATAGATGTCAGTCTCTCCCTAGCCACCCCAGTGTTTGGTCAATGAGCTCTTATACAAAGGGACAACGGCAGCTTCTATAAGATGAGCTCAAAAGTGGGACTTCCCCTCCTGAAGGTTGCTCTGGCTACTATCTGTGCTGAGAGCCCAAACTGTCACCAGCAGGGGCAAATGCTAGGCATTCAATAAGGCACCATTCCCTTGGAGACCAGGAAGCCACTTAGTGGCAGAGATTTGTCCTCACCAGGAATAGATACTTCCTTTGGGTATGGATTTGCTTTCCCTCACTGTAGTGATTCTGCCAGCAACTCCATCATTTGCTTTAAGGGATATCTTGGCCACTGTCATGGTATGCCATACAACTAAGAAACTAATTTTATAGCAAAAGCTCAGCTATGGCTACATGGAATTCATTGTCTTGATCATACACTAATCTGAGGAGCTGGCTTTGCAAAACACTGGAGTGACCTATAAGAATGTTATTTACCATAGCAGTGGTGAAGTTCGAGTGCTGTTTTCCCCTTGGTCAGGATGTGTAGGGTTCAAGAATCAAGGGAGCAAGTGGTAATGGTTTCTCTGTTATTATACTAAAGAACTCTTCTCCTGGTAACAAGTATGTTTCAGTCATTGCTTAGTCAGGAAAACAGAAATGACTCTAGGTCTTTCAAACATAAAATTTAATATACATACTTAGTACTTTGGAAGGACTGGAAGAGAAAAAGGGAGAAAGTGATCTTGTATCCTGGTGCCCTTTGTACCATAGGAACACAAGGCATGATTACTATGACTTTTTTAAAAGTTAACAGTGAGCCTATGCAGTATTTTCTGTGCAGAAAAAGAGGCATTCAGTTCAGTGTGTTCCATTAAATGAAGCTTTGTTATTTTTGCTTTATATACTTAAGCTTAGGACAGCCATCTGGCCTCAAAACAAAACAAAGAAAAGACAACTTATTTTCAATACCATTAATCAGGAATTAGTTCTTTTCATAAATGTATAGATTTCCAGAGAAGTTCCAGAGAGATAATTGTATTATAACCTGAGCCAGCATACTTTTCATACCCATGCATTTTCAACTTTCTATTCAAAGTCATTTTAAAGATTTTATCTATTTTATCTATTTTGAGAGAGAGAGAGAGTGAGAGTGTGCAAGCAGGGGAAGGGAGAGAGGAAGAGAATCTTAAGCAGACTCCGCGCTGAGCCCGACACGGGGCTCCATCTCACAACCCTGAGGTCATAACCTGAGCCAAAACCAAGAGTTGGAGGCTTAACCGACTGAGCCACCCAGGTGCCCCGAAAGTCATTTTAAATAGAATTCCATGTTCAGAAATGTATTGCCAGTTCTTGAACTTAGATACTTCTATGATAATGACTTATGGGAAGGGACCATTGTTTATACACCTATTCCTTATAGATTTCTACGCACCTCCTCAGCTCTGTGTCTTATCTGGGCTCTAGGGTGATTGGTTCCTGCTGCCACTGCCCTATCTGTCTACCACCAAAGAGACACTGATCTCTCTTTTCTCTACATGCTGAGATATGAAAAATATTCTTAGTTCGACTAAGATACAGTAGGACTTTATCGAGGGAACCTTCACTAAAAAGCTGATGAATATATGACTAAACAAAGAAAGACAAAAACAGTTCAACAATTCTTTGTGCTGAACCAATCAAAAGATTAGCTGAAAAAGAAATTGCATGCTTTACAGTTTATCTACTTGATGGTTAATTTCCTCTACCTCACTCCTCATGTTCTGGTACATGACAAATCATCTCAAAACTTATTGGCTTGAAACAGTGGCAATCACTTATTTTCTCTAATGGTTCTGGGGGTTGACTAGACTCAGCTGGGCAGTTCTCACTTGGGGTCTGGGTCTCTTGTACAGTTGCAGTCAGATGGTGTCTGGTGTCATCTCAAAGGCTGGCTGATACAGGGTGCTGACTAGAACACCAGCATGTAGCATCTCCATGTAGCTTCAACTTCCTCACGGGCTGGTTTCCAAGAGTGTCCAAAAATAATCAGGTGAAAACTCTATTGCCTTTAATGACATTGCCTCAGAAATCATATAGTGTCATTTTCCTTGTAGTCACAGACCTGCCTAGATCCAGGGGAAGGGAACATAGATGCTATCTGTTGATAGAAGGAGGAATGTCAATATTACATTGTAAGAAAAACATGTGGATGAGAGATCTTAGAACACAATGGTTCACATCCCTTCTACTAGCCAAATATACTCATCCCTCTTCTCAAGACCACCATGTTTTATCGCATTATGGCATTAGCTTAAAATCTAGGATCTTATCATTTAAATCAGGTCCATGTGTGGCTGAAGCAAGACTTCTTTGGTGTGACTCCTTGGGTACCATTCCTCTCTATCTGTACTGTGAACTAAAGAGACAAGTTAGCTGCCCCCATCTCCCAACATATAATATCAAAACAGGCAAGGGATACATGTTATATGCCTTCACATTCAAAATGAGGGGGTGGAGAAGAGGTACCCAGAATTCCTAGCAGTTCTAAAATCCAGCTATGTATGTGCTGCCACTTCCTTCATTAGGGCTCAGTCCTGCTGCCTGCAAATTATTTACAGCTGCTCTCGACTCTGTTCTCTGGGCTCTTGGTTTTGACCTCTGAATTTTTATTTTTTTATTTATTTATTTTTTTAAAGATTTTATTTATTTATTTGAGAGAGAATGAGAGAGAGCACATGAGAGGGGGGAGGGTCAGAGGGAGAAGCAGACTCCCTGCCGAGCAGGGAGCCCGATGCGGGACTCGATCCAGGGACTCCAGGATCATGACCTGAGCCGAAGGCAGTCGCTTAACCAACTGAGCCACCCAGGCGCCCTGACCTCTGAATTTTTAACATAAGAAAAGTAAGATGCAACTGAGGAGCCTTCTCAGCCTCTCTCCTGTTCATTAAAGGTAGGGGAGTCCAAAACCTCTTTTCATTTTGTATTGACTCTAGCCCATTTAGTCCAAGTAGTGGTACTTCTACTAGAACAATCCTCTAAAAACTGTTTTCTGTGAATCTTCCTGGGGTTCACTCCATTAGACAAAAATCATAACCACAGTTTCTTTTGGAATAAACACTTGCACTTAAACCGTACCTTGGCCTCCCCATGAAGCTGCTTCAGGGCAATGTCCTTAATAATTTTGGAAGTCCTGCTGTATAACAGAATTTGTGAGGCACACTCTTAAGACCCTCAAAGGGCCTTTTGTCTATCTGAAAAATTCTCCAGGGCACCTTAGGTCTTCTTGAGGTCTCAGCAAAAGGTTTGACAGTAATGCTATTATTGTTTTCATCTTTAAACCATGTTTTCCTGCCAAACCTATTAAAGGTAAATATTGAATAATACTTACAGTTCTAGCCTACTGATAAATTTGGTTGTACTTTAGCAACTTTTGATACACTCTGTGCTTTGGCAACATGTTTCCTAGACTCACCACTAGATCCTGTCACCACCACCCTCCCCTCTGTATGTGCTCTTCTTTTGTGATCACATCTACTCCCAATCCCTTCATGAACATTATTTCAATCATACTCTCCCCTTGGTTCAGTTGTGAGCTTTCCATTCCCACTCTAAATGTCTAAAACTGAGCTCATCATTTAAACTAGTGTCACCTGACTCCTTTCTGTTTTCTTCCTCTATTTCTTAAGGTACAGGATTCTCTTTGTGTCCATTAGCTCAAATTTGTTCATTGTATGTTGTTCATATTAGTATATGGTTACTGATTTTTGTCTGAGCAGTTCTGTGATTTTTGTTAAAATTTCCAACTGTAATTGTGAGCTTTTCAATTATGGTAATGCTGTCAACATTTGCTTTCTATATTGTGAGGTTATGGTATATCTTCCTGGAGAATTGGTTTTCTTTTGGTCTAATTTTTCCCTTCAAGTTTATTTTGTCATATGTTAATACTGCCAGACCAGCTCTCTATTTTCTTTTTTGCTAGTATTTTCTGTTTATTTCCAACCATTCTGGGTCATTATTCCTTTAATTTTTTAAAAAAATTTTTATTTAAATTCAATTTAGTTAACATATATTATTAGTTTCAAGAGTAGAGTTCAGTGATTCATCAGTTGCATTTTAACACCCCGTGCTTATTACCACACATGCTCTCCTTAATGTCCATCCCCCAGTTACCCAGTCCTCCTTAATTTTTTTTACATGACATAAAGCTACACTTGTTTTTTGATTGATAATAAGTAAAATCTATTTACATAAATATTATTACTGGTATATTTGGACTTATTTCTACCATCTTTTTATTTTTTAAGTTTCAGACAGGTTTATTAATCCAGAAATACCACCCTGCATTTGCAAATGTTGAGATCTTTCAGGATAAACAATTGTTACAGAAACTATAAGAAAGCAGCACAGAAGTGCTTACTCATTGGGGTAGCAGACATAAACCCACAGAATGAATGAACTAAAACAACAACAAAAAACCTTTCCGAGTGTTATGCAAATGGATATTTTATTTTATTTTTAAAGATTTTATTTTTTTATTTGAGAGAGAGAGAGCACAAGCAGGGGGAGTGGCAGGCAGAGGCAGGGGGAGAAGCAGCCTCCCTGCTGAGCAAGAAACCCGATGTGGGGCTTGATTCCAGAACCCTGGGATCACAACCCGAGCCGAAGGCAGGCACTTAACCGACTGAGCCACCCAGGCGCCCACAAATGGATGAACTAAAATCTTGGCTTGTGTTCATCTTATTAAACAAAAACTGTGTTCCCCAAACATCTACAAGTTCAGCTACTAAAATTCCTTTAAAGATCTTTGTGGGTGGTTCCATAGTAAGAACCATAGCCAGCCTGAAGTGCACCAATGTGGGGCTGCACACTCTCACTTTACCTTTTGTATTTGTCATACTTTCCTTTGTTCTTGCTTGTCTTTTATTGGATTGAACAAGGTGTAATATTAGTTTTTCCAGTCCTTTTATTCCACTATTCATTGGGAAGTTGCACATTTTATTTCTATTTTATATTGTTACCCTTAAACTAATAAATGCATACTTGATTTATAAAGTCTAAAATATCAGGATTCAGGCACCTCGGTGGCTCGCTCAATCGTTAAGCATCTGACTCTTGATTTCAGCTCAGGTCATGGTCGAGAGATCAAGCCCTGCCTCAGGCTCGCCCTGGGCATGGAGCCTGCTTGGGATTCTCTCTCTCCCTCTCTCTCTGTTCCTCCCCCCTATAAAAAAAAAATCAGGATTATTCAGATGCCGAGTAAAACAAGAATGTTAAAAACACTTAAATTCTGATCTCCCTCCTCTTGTCTTCCTTATCCTTATTTTCTAACATTATAGTTTCACATTGTTTTAAACCACTCCCCAGACTATTGTTATTATATAAAGTAGTTTTTGTTTTTAACCCCATCATACTTACTAGGTGTTTGGAACTTTCTTTGCTTCCTTGATCATACTCTTTCTTTTAGGTTCAGTTTCCTATTTAATGAAGCAAATTTTTGAGTCGTTCTTTTAGCAAAGATCTAGTCATGGTAAATGTTCACCTTCTGACTCACAGTGTTGTTTTGCGTTCATTCTTAATTGATACTTAGCTGAGTGTAGATTCTATCTGTATCTTTGTGGTAGATACCTCCTAGTGCAATTGCTGGGTAGCTCTATTTTCAACTTTTTGAGGAAGCTCCATACTTGTTTTCCAAAGTGGCTGTACCAGCTTGTATTCCCACCAACAGTGTAAGAGGGTTCCCTTTTCTCCACGTCCTCGCCAACATCTGTCGTGTCCTGGCTTGTTAATTTTAGCCATTCTGACTGGTGCGAGGTGATATCTTATTGTGGTTTTGATTTGTATTTCCCTGATGCCAAGTGATGATCATTTTTTCATGTGTCTGTTGTCCATCTCTATGTCTTCTTTGGAAAAATGTCTATTTTTGTCTTCTGCCCATTTTTTAACTGGATTATTTGTTTTTTGCGTGTTGAGTTTTATAAGTTCTTTATGGATTTTGGATACTAGCCTTTTATCTGATAAGACATTTGGTTTTGTCAACTGTTTCCTTTGCTGTGCAAAAGCTTTTTATCTTGGGGCGCCTGGGTGGCTCAGTCGTTAAGCGTCTGCCTTCAGCTCAGGTCATGATCCCAGGGTCCTGGGTTCGAGCCCCGCATCGGGCTCCCCGCTCGGCGGGAAGCCTGCTTCTCCCTCTCCCACTCCCCCTGCTTGTGTTCCCTCTCTCGCTGTGTCTCTCTCTGTCAAATAAATAAACTTTAAAAAAAATAAATAAAATAAAAAGCTTTTTATCTTGATGAAGTCCCAATAGTTCATTTTTGCCCTTGTTTCCCTTACCTTTGGAGATGTGTTTAGCAAGAAGTTGTTGCAGCCAAGGTCAAAGAGGTTGCTGCCTATGTTCTCCTTTAGGATTTTGATGGATTCCTGTCTCACATTTAGGTCTTTCATCCATTTTGAGTCTATTTTTGTGTATGGTGTAAGGAAATGGTCCAGTTTCATTCTTCGGCATGTGGCTGTCCAATTTTCCCAACACCATTTGTTGAAGAGACTGTCTTTTTTCCATTGGATATTCTTTCTTGCTTTGTTAAAGATTAGTTGACCATAGAGTTGAGGGTCCATTTCTGGGCTCTCTATTCTGTTCCATTGATCCATGTGTCTGTTTTTGTGCCAATACCATACTGTCTTGATGATTACAGCTTTGTAATAGAGCTTGAAAGTCCAGAATTGTGGAGGCCAGCTTTGGTTTTCTTTTTCAACAATCCTCTAGCTATTCGGGGTCTTTTCTGTTTCCATACAAATTTTAGGATTATTCCAGTTCTGTGAAAAAAGTTGATGGTATTTTGATAGAGATTGCACTGAATGTATAGATTGTCGTAGGTAGCATAGACATTTTAACCATATTTGTTCTTCCAATCCATAAACATGGAACATTTTTTCTATTTCTTTATGTCTTCCTCAGTTTCTTTCATGAGTGTTCTATAGTTTTCTGAGTACAGATCCTTTACCTCTTTGGTTAGGTTTATCCCTAGGTATCTTATGGTTTTGGGTGCAATTGTAAATGGGATCAGCTCCTTGATTTCTCTTTCTTCTGTCTCATTGTTAGTGTATAGAAGTACTACTGACTCTGTGCATTGATGTTATATCCTGCCACTTTGCTGAATTCCTGTATGAGTTCTAGAAATTTTGGGGTGGAGTCTTTTGGGTTTTCCACATAGAGTATCATGTCATCTGTGAAGACTAAGAGTTTGACTTCTTTGCTGATTTGGATGCTTTTCATTTCTTTTTGTTGTCTGATTGCTGTGGCTAGGACTTCTAGTACTATGTTGAACAGCAGTGGTGATAGTGGACATCCCTGCCGCATTCCTGACCTTAGGGGAATAGCTCTCAGTTTTTCCCCATTGAGAATGATATTCTCTTGGGTGTTTCTTAGATGGCTTTTATGATATTGAGGTATGTTCCCTCTATTCCTACACTGTGAAGAGTTTTAATCAAGAAAGAATGCTGTACTTTGTCAGATGTTTTTTCTGCATCTATTGAGAGGATCATATAGTTCTTGTCCTTTCTTTTATTTTGTAGTGTGTCACATTAATTGATTTGCAGATGTTAAACCACCCTTGCAGCCCAGGAATGGTCATGGTGAATAATCCTTTTAATGTACTGTTGGATCCTTATGGCTAGTATCTTGATGAGAATTTTTGCATCCATGTTCATCAGGGATATTGGTCTGTAATTCTCCTTTTTGGTGGGGTCTTTATCTGGTTTTGGGATCAAGGTAATGCTGGCCTCATAAAAAGATTTTGGAAGTTTTCCTTCCATTTAGATTTTTTGAAACAGTTTCAGATGAATAGGTATTCTTCTTTAAATGTTTGGTAGAATTCCCCTGGGAAGCCATCTGGCCCTGGGCTCTTGTTTGTTGGGAGATTTTTGATTACTACTTCAATTTCCTTGCTGGTTATGGGTCTGTTCAGGTTTTCTGTTTCTTCCTGTTTCAGTAGTTCATATGTGTCTAGGAATGCATCTATTTCTTCCAGGTTGCCTAATTTGTTAGCATATAGTTGCTCATAATATGTTCTTATAATTGTTTGTATTTCTTTGGTGTTGGTTGTGATCTCTCCTCTTTCATTCACTATTTATTTATAATTTATAAATTTATTTATTATTTTATTTATTTGGTTGTGATCTCTCCTCTTTCATTCATGATTTTATTTACTTATCCTTTGTCTTTTTTTTTTAAAGATTTTATTTATTTATTTGACAGAGAGAGAATGAGAGAGAGCACATGAGAGGGGGGAGGGTCAGAGGGAGAAGGAGACTCCCTGCTGAGCAGGGAGCCCGATGCGGGACTCAATCCAGGGACTCCAGGATCATGACCTGAGCCGAAGGCAGTCACCCAACCAACTGAGCCACCCAGGTGCCCTACTTATCCTTTGTCTTATCTTTTGGATAAGTCTGGCTAAGGGGTTATCAATCTTATTAATTCTTTCAAAGAACCAGGTCCTAGCTTCGTTGTTCTACTGTTCTTTTGGTTTCTATTTCATTGATTTCTGCTCTAATCTTTATTAATTCTCTTCTCCTCCTGGGCTTAGGTTTTATTTGCTATTCTTTCTCTATCTCCTTTATGTATAAGGTTATATTGTGTATTTGAGATCTTTCTTCTTTCTTGAGAAAGGCTTGTATTGCTATATACTTCCCTCTTAGGACTGCCTTTGCTGCATCCCAAAGGTTTTGAACAGTTGTGTTTTCATTTTCATTTGTTTCCTTGAGTTTTTAAATTCATCTTTAATTTCCTGGTTGACCCATTCATTCTTTTTTTTTTTTTTTTTAAGATTTTATTTATTTATTTGACAGAGACAGAGACAGCGAGAGCAGGAACACAAGCAGGGGGAGTGGGGGAGGGAGAAGCAGGCTTCCTGCCGAGCCGGGAGCCTGATGTGGGACTCGAACCCAGGATCCTGGGATCATGACCCGAGCCGAAGGCAGTCGCTCAACCAACTGAGCCACCCAGGCGCCCCGACCCATTCATTCTTTAATAGGATGCTCTTAGACTCGATGTATTTGAGTTCTTTACAAATTTCCTCTTGTGATTGAGTTCCAGTTTCAAAGCATTGTGGTCTGAAAATATGCAGGGAATGATCCCAGTCTTTTGGTATTGTTTGAGACCTGATTTGTCACCAAGGTGTGATCTATTCTGGAGAATGTTCCATGTACACTCGAGAAGAATGTGTATTCTGTTGCTTTAGGAGGGAATGTTCTGAATGTATCTGTTAAGTCCATCTGGTCCAGTGTGTCATTCAAAGCCCTTGTTTCCTTGTTGATCTTCCTCTTAGATGATCTGTCCATTGCAGTGAGGTGGGGTATTAAAGTCCCCTACTGTTATTATTACCAATGTGCTTCTTTAATTTTGTTATTAATTGGCTTATATAATTGGCTGCTCCCATGTTAGGGGCATAAATATTTATAATTGTTAGATCTTCTTGTTGGATAGACCCTTTAATTATGATATAATGTCCTTCCTCATCTCTTATTATAGTCTTTGGTTTAAAATTTAATTTGTCTGATATAAGGATTGCCACCCCAGGTTTCTTTTGATGTCCATTAACATGATAAATGGTTTTCCACCCCCTCACTTTCCATCTGGAGGTGTCTTTGGGCCTAAAATGAGTCTCTTGCAGACAGCATATTGATGGGTCTTGTTTTTTTATCCAATCTGATGCCTTGTGTCTTTTGATTGGGGCATTTAGCCTATTTACATTCAGAGTTAACTATTGGAAGATATGCGTTTAGGGCCATTGTGTTACCTGTAAAGTCCCTGTTTCTGTATATTGTCTCTGTTCCTTTCTGGTCTATGTTACTTTGGGGCTCTCTCTTCTTTAAAGGATTCCCTTTAATATTTCTTGCAGGGCTGGTTAAGTGATCACAAATTCTTTTAGTTTCTGTTTGTTCTGTATCTCTCCTATTTTGAATGACAGCCTTGCTGGATAAAGTATTCTTGCATATTTTTCTCATTTAGCACCCTGAATATATCATGCCAGTCCTTTCTGGCCTGCCAGGTCTCTGTGGTTAGGTTTGCTGCCAGTCTAATGTTTCCACCATTGTAGGTTAAGGAGCTCTTGTCCCAAGCTGCTTTCAGATTTTCTCATTGTCTCTGAGATTTGCAAGCTTCACTATTATATGTTGAGGTGTTGACCTATTTTTATTGATTTTGGGTAGGGGCGAGTTCTTTGTGCCTCCTGGTCTTGAACGCCTGTTTCCTTCCCCAGATTAGGGAAGTTCTCCCCTGTAATTTGCTCCAATATACCTTCTGCCCCTCCCTCTCTCTCTTCTTCTGGGATCCCAATTATTCTAATACTGTTTCGCTTTATGGTATCACTTATCTCTTGAATTTTCCCCTTGTGATCCAGTAATTGTTTATCTCTCTTTTTCTCAGCTACTTTATTTTCCATCATTCTGTCTTCTGTATCACTAATTCTCTCTTCTATTTCTTATCCTAGCAGTTAGAGCCTCCATTTTTTATTGCATCTCATTAATAGCCTTTTTGATTTCAACTTGATTGATTTTAGTTCTTTTATTTCTCCAGAAAGGGATTCTTTAGTGACTTCTATGCTTTTGGCAAGCCCAGCTAGTATCTTTATAATCGTTATTCTGAACTCTAGTTCTGACATCTAACTTATATCCATACTGATTAGGTCTCTGGCAGTCAGTACTGCCTTTTGTTCTCTTTTTTGAGGTGAGTTTTTCCATCTTGTCATTCTTGCAGAATGTGGTCACTTTTCTATTTGTAGAATTGCTGCAATTCTTTTCTTAGAGCTCTGGTTGAGTTCACAGGTGTTCAGCTATCATAGCTATCTAGCTGAATTCCAGGGACCAGACAAAACTAAGGTCTCCTACTCCTCTACCATCTTGGAAAAGTGTTTTAATTTTTCTTGAGATGTGGTATGCTTTCTTCAGTCTGAAGACTCCTACCTTCGGTTCTAGAAATTGTCTTTCATTCTGTCTTCCGTTATTGCCTGTCCCCCATTCTCCTTCTCTTATTTTGGAATTTGTATTCCTGCCTCTCCTCATTCTCTCAGCCATATCTCTTAACTCTTTTTTTTTCCCCCACCTCTTTCATCCTTCTGCGCCATATTCAGAATAATTTCCTCAGATTTATTTCCTCAGATTTTATTTTCAATTCTTTTTTCCCTATTTTAAATAATTTTATTTAATCATTTAAGAATATAGAATACCTTCACATTGCTTAAAAATAATTCAAAAGGCAAAAGAGGATATACAGTCAGTGAAAATTCTTCTTCCCATCCCTTTTACCTCAGCTACCTTGTTCTCTTCTTCAACCAACATTAGTCACTATAGATTCTCTCTTATTTATACTTTGTTTGTACTACCTGATTTAAAGTGAGACTAGATGGTAAGCTGTTTAAGGGCAGCAACTCTTTTGATTTTTAGTATATCCCCATTCCACATAAAGATTAACATGTGATAATAAGTGCTGAAATAAATAATTAGGAAGAAACTACCCAGCCACTTGGATCTTAATGCCATGATCGTGTAGTTACAGGGTACAGAATTTGATCCCCAAATTTGCAAGGTTAGGAATTTTATCAGTTTACTGAAACCTTCTCAGACTCACAGTAATCAAATTGAGAACAAAGTAAGCTGATATATCAGAATTCCCACTTATTTATTTACATTGAAATTAGTAACAGAACCAAAATGTTTATAAACTGGATGACTCGTAGAGGAAAGTTTACACTGCAAACTAGATTATTACCAAGTTTTGTTCCTGACTCCTGAGGGTGTGGGCCTCAAGCTAAAGTAATCTCTCTTCTACTTTAGAGCTTCATCTGCCATGGTGGGGGTCAGCCGTGCCCCTATGCAGGGAAATTCTTTTCCTTTAATCTCTTTTTCCAAGTTCTATGCTGACTACTACTTTTTGTTGACTATATCAATTCTGATAGTTATCTGAAAATTTTGAAACACAACTGGACAGACATCAGTGTTGTTTACATTGCTTTCATTACATTCCCGTTTCCTAAGGATATGTCTTGATGACTTTGATTAGAATGTGATGATCATTAAGGTTCTATCAACTGTATATTTGCAAACCATATCTCGGGATGAGTATTCATCGTACGGGTTCTATATATCTAGAGTCATTTTGGGTAGGAACATAGACACTGGAGCCACCTTCCTTAGGTTTAAATCACTGCTCTTTTACTTCGCAGACTGACTCCAGAGAGACTGATATTATGACCATTATATTATTATGCTTAAATGCGAATGTAGAAAATACACTGGAGGTAGAGGCTAATGACCCAGATAAAAGGATGAGTGAAAAGTATATGGATATATAGTATTGTAACCTTCCTACAAAATTAACAGAAAGCTGTAGTATTTGTCAGTATATTTTTATTGTATGTATATATACATCTAGCACAGATGTAAGTCATATCTGTTCCTTTAACTATTGGAATTATATTTTCCTTCTGTAGCATTGTTTTTATTTTTATTTATTTATTTTTTAAAGATTTTATTTATTATTTATTTGAGAGAGAGAGAACGAGAGAGAGCACATGAAAGGGGGGAGGGTCAGAGGGAGAAGCAGACTCCCTGCCGAGCAGGGAGCCTGATGCGGGACTCGATCCAGGGACTCCAGGATCATGACCTGAGCCGAAGGCAGTCGCTTAACCAACTGAGCCACCCAGGCGCCCTAGAATTGTTTTTATAATTAAATTACAAATATAGTCATTAAAATTACCTATGAACTCTTCTTGTCCTACCACCAGCTTTAGAAAAAAAGATTTCCAGTAGATCAAATTTTAATTATTAATTTAGGCCAAATTACTCAAAAGTTCCTATATTTAATACTTATATCTAGTTAGTATAATCAACTTGCAAAGTTCTTTGTCCCTGAAGGGAAAACAGGAACATAAAATTTATCTAATTTGTTTAAATTGTTTAATTTTTTTCTTTTTACCAGTTTTAATTATATAGGGTGTTCTTTCAAAATTTAGGGCTCATGGATATCTCCCATTTGCATAGCTGATTTCATCAAATTAACTATAGAAAACATATCATTTTAATTTTACTTATAGTAAGTGGCCAGAAAAATAAAACAGGTACCCTAGGATCTAAGACTTTTTTTCCCAGAGAGTGTTCCCTTATTGTTGATTTGATATATTTTCACCCAGTTAATCAGTAATACATTTTAAACTCTCATCAGCAAAATCCAGTTTGGTAGTATTGATTGTCCAGGTATATCACTGTATTAAAATCAGAAGAGCAGAGCTTTGGGGGGTCAGAATAATAGGAAGTTGAATCCTACTTCCATCCATTTGCTAACTCTGTCACCAAGATAGGTTAACCTTTTTGTATCTGTTTCCTGATCTAGAAAATGGAGTTTGTAATAGTTGCTTTATTAAATTGCAGAGATTAGAGGTAGCATTTGCTCAGTCCCTGGCACTGGCTAGATGTGGAATAAATTATATTATCCCCAGTAATGGTGTAACAGCAGCTTATAATAATAACAACTAAATCTTGAGTCAGTTCTTAGTTTTAGAGAACGTAAATGAGTTTTTCAAATACTGCTGTAAACAAACATTTTCACTTTATATAATTACTTTTTTTAATCTAATTTTTTTATTGTGGTAAAATATACCATAAAATTTACCATTGTTACCATTTTTAAGTGTACTTAAAAGTGTATTCATGTGGTATTAAATACATTCATAGTGCACAGCCAAAACATACTATCCATCTCTATAACTTTCATCCAAACTATAATTGAAACTGTATTCCCATTAACTCCTCATTTCCCCCTCCCTAGCCTCTGACAGCCAACATTTTACTGTCTATAATTTTGACTACTCTAAGTATATACACAAAAGAATTGAAAACAGAGTCTCAAAGACATATTTGCATACCCATGTTCATAGCAGCACTATTCATAATACATAAAACATGGAAACAACCCAAGTGTCCATCAACAAATGAATTGATAGGCATTATGGTATAATACATACAATGGAATATTATTCAGCCTTAAAAAGGAAGGAAATTCTGACATATGCTTCAGCATGGATAAACCGTTGTGCTAAGTGAAAGACATTATGCTAAGTGAAATAAGCCATATAATTACTTTTTAAACATATTAATTTTTTTCCCACTCTCAAAAACTATTTTAAATACGATATTAATGTAAAACTCTATCTTGCCAGCAAGGAACATAATATATTCAGTTCTGTGGGATGTAAGTTATGATTTATAAATATCCAAGAACATGCTCTCCCTTCTTTTGAATTTCTAGAATTAGATATTAAACTTGAATATTCTAGACATCTTTTCCCGCTCCTAAGTTTGTTGCATTATTTTTTCTAAATAGGAGAAAAGCTTTGTTTGAATTTTTAAAATTCTAATTTAAAAATTAGTCCATTTGAGTGCATTGTTTGATTTTTAATTTTAGATTATTCTATTAATTTTTGTCTTTTTAAAAAATTTGAGTGGAGAGGCACCTGGGAGGCTCAGTCAATTAAGCATCTACCTTCGGCTCGGGTCATGATCCCAGGGTCCTGGGACCGAGCCCCACATTGAGATCCCTGCTCAGCGGGAAGCCTGCTTCTCCCTCTCCCCCTCCTCCTGCTTGTGTTCCCTCTCTCGCTTTCTCTCTCTCTCTCTGTCAAATAAATAAATAAAATCTTTAAAAAAAAAAAAAGTTTGAGTGGATGGGGCACCTGGGTGGCTCAGTTGGTTAAGCATCCGACTCTTGGTTTCAGCTCAGGTCATGATCTCAGAGTTGTGAGATTGAGCCCCAAGTTTGGGCTCCTTGATGGGCACAGGGCCTGCTTAGGATTCTCTCTCTTCCTTTCCCTCTGTCCCATCCACCCCTTCCTTAAAAAAAAAAAACTGAGTGGATAATTTTTTTTTTTTCTTAAAGAGATCTGTTATAGGATGAGATGGAAATGAAATTTGTGTGATTCAGATCAACGTGTTGCTTACTTAATGCTAATTGCTCATAGATAAAAAAGAAAACTCAAAGTGCTTATGTGGTTAAGTGTCAGGACTTCTAGTGAGTGTTGGTTCTGCTACTAACTTCCTCTGTGGCTTTGAGAAAGCTGTGACAGCTACAAAGATGGAGTGTTTGAACATACACAAAACAGTTCACCAGAAGCATTTGATGGAAGGCAAATTAAAGAGTTTCTTTGCTTACATTTAGAATTTTTTAACTATTTTATTTTTTAAAGATTTTATCCATTTATTTGAGAGAGCGAGAGCGAGAGAGAGAGAGAGAGAGAGAGAGAGAGTTTGAGCGGGGGGAGGGACAGAGGGAGAAGGAGAAGCAGGCTCCCCACTGAGCAGGGAGCCTGACTCAGGACTCGATCCCAGGACCCTGAGATCATGACCTGAGCTGAAGGCAGACGCTCAGCCAACTGAGCCACCCAGGTGCCTCTAAAATTCTTTAAAAGAACCTTATTTCATTTGACTTTGTAAAATCATTTAGAGGCAAGAAGATAGTGGTGGTTATCCTTTTTATTAGTGGAAAAAGCATGGGCTCCAGAGTTAAACCAGTTGAGATTTAGATACCTACCACCACTATGTGTGATCTTGGGCAAGTATTTTATAACTTTGACCCTTGGTTTCTACATCTGAAAACTGGTTTTCATAGCAGCTAATATTTTTTGACATGTGCCAGGCATTGTGCTAAACATCTTAGATACATTTTATGTAGTTCATAGAATAACCTTACACGGTAAATCCTACTCTCTCCTCATTTCACAGGTGAGGAACGGAAAAGCAGGTCATTTGATCAAGGTCACATAACTAAATTTGTGATGTTAAAAGAATGAGAGATGATGTATGTAATATGTGTGTAAAGCAGTGTCAGACTCTGAGTAAGTGTTCAGCAAGACATTGTATGTTATTGTTGATGCTGTTCTAAAAGAAACCAAAGTGCATTTGGATCAGACTTGGTTTGTAAATAATCTATACCTGAGGATTAAATACTATTTCAGATGTCTATTCCCAAATTCTGCTTCCAGAATTCTAAAGTGAAATTTCCAGATTATAAACAACTTGAAGAGAGGCAATCATGTCTTTTAATTTTCTCTTAAGTTCCATGGCTCTTAGTATAATACACATTTGAGAAAATAGTATGCATTAGATAAATACTTATTGATGATTATAAATTTCTCTCGAAAGGACAAATGTGGATGTATTTATAAATTAAAAATGGCCATTTTCTGAAAAGTATTTCATTTCCTTTAAGGGCTAATTCTTTCATTCTATTATTTTAAAAAGTTGCCATTGGAGGGTAATTTTAGGACTTTCATTATAAGAGTCTTTTGTTTTCACATTGGTATAAGAAAAAAAAATGAGAAAGCTATAGAGAAGGCTGACCTCTCAAGAATTTCTGTGTGGGGAATTACTAAGGCATGGAAGTCCATAAACCATTTTTCTCCATCTATTTTTTTGTGTATTTTCAACAAACTGTACTTCTAGTTAGTGGAAGTTGGCAGTTTTTTTAGTATCAGGCCAAATTCCATTCTCATCAGCTCAGAGTTCATAGGACATAATGAAGTCTAAATTCAACCCTAAATTGAGTGTATTTTAATAAAGATGGCCTAGTCTATTTGGGGCTCAGTTTACCTCAAAACAGTCTTTTTTTTTAAGAATTTATTTATTTGACAGAGAGAGACACAGTGAGAGAGGGAACACAAGGAGTGGGAGAGGGAGAAGCAGGCTTCCCGCGGAGCAGGGAGCCCCATGCGGGATTCCATCCCAGGACCCTGGGATCATGACCTGAGCTGAAGGCAGACGCTTAACGACTGAGCCACCCAGGCACCCCAAAACAACCTTTAAGAATAAATTATATAACAAATCCTATAATGTATATCCTAGTTTTATTTTTTTTTAATTTTAAAGATTTTATTTATTTATTAGAGAGAGAGAGAGAGAAACAGCATGAGAGGGGAGAGGGTCAGAGGGAGAAGCAGGCTCCCTGCTAAGCAGGGACTCGATCCCAGGACTCCAGGATCATGACCTGAGCCGAAGGCAGTCGCTTAACCAACTGAGCCACCCAGGCGCCCTGTATATCCTAGTTTTAAAAAATAGCTTGTATAGTTTTAGTCTGATTATAACAGTACTATATCTGTGAATGATGCTGGCATACCAATATGCCTTTCTTCATTAGAATATAATTTTGTGATATTTTGTCAAATAATCAGATCTTTACATTTGGAGCAAATGCCTTCTTCCTTAGAAACTTAAAATTCCTGTGTTTCATCACTGGAATAACTTGTAAACTGGTTTGTTTACAAGTAGCAATTGACAAGTGGGAGGAGATTGTCAAATGGGTAACAATGAACAATATTTTTCTTCCTTCATTATCTTCCTGTGCTTGGTCAGGATTTTTTTTTCTTTCACAAGCTCTTTAGAATTATGATGCTTTGGTCTACTATGCATCTTTGTCTTTTTTTTTTTTTTAAGATTTTATTTATTTATTTGAGAGAGAGAATGAGATAGAGCATGAGAGGGGGGAGGGTCAGAGGGAGAAGCAGACTCCCTGCTGAGCAGGGAGCCCGATACGGGACTGGATCCCGGGACTCCAGGATCATGACCCGAGCCGAAGGCAGTCGCTTAACCAACTGAGCCACCCAGGCGCCCTGCATCTTTGTCTTTTTGTTCACTGATGTATCCAAGGGCCTGGAACAGTGCTTGGCTCATAGTAGGTCCCAAATATTTGTTGAATGAGAGAATAAAGGGTCTCTTGTTCTGCTCTTGGGCATCTTTAGTATGCATCTTGCTTTTTTACTTACCAGATCCATTCTGAGGTTTAGCCACTATCCACTAGATTTTGACTCATCCACTGGACTCTGTATTATAGTAGGATATTATTTATGGTGACAACTGTGCTTTGTGATGATAAGAGGGAAAGAACTTACAGACTGACAACACTATAGAGACAAAGTAGATTAGTAGTTGCCTGGAGCTGGGATTGGAGGTGAGAACAGAAAATGACTCAATGGGCAGTAGGGATCTGTTTTGGGTGAAGGAAATGCTCTGAAACTGGATTGTGGTAATCGTTGTACAGCTCTGTAAACTTATTAAATCACTGTGTTGTTAAAAGGAGTGAATTTACAGTATGCAAACTGTACCTCAGTAAAATTGTTAAAAAAATAAATAAAACCAGGTTGGGAGTTTAAAATTTTTGGAAAAATTGGAAAACTGGAATGATGTAATTATTTTCTTTATTTCTCACCTTAAGTATGACTTGTTGCTATAGATAAATGACTAATTTACCTCAAACCAATTTTCTCTGTGAAGTATTTCAGGACAGAGAGATGTTCATTTTATTCTCTGGAAAAGTACCTTCTTTTGTGATATTAGCTTGGAATTTATAAGGCTTTTAATATAAAACATCTTGTTACATCTAATTTCCTAATCCTCTTTTATGGAAATAATCCAAAACTAGAAGAATGAATAGATGTAAATTATTCCACATTGCTGATAGTTTGTTTACATTTGGTTAAAAATTAGGACACCCAATTTTTTTCCATTGAGTTTCTGAAAGATTAGTTTAATTTGCCTAGATTGCTTTCTTTTCATTTTCTTAAGTGAATTATTTATGGACTCTCTCTAATGTATTATCCTTCCCCTCCCCACCTTTTTTTTTTTTTTTTTTGGTTGGGAGATTATTTGTATTTTAAAATTACTTGTTGGGTGAAAAAAGTTTTTCCATGAAACTAGTATTTTTTGCGTTCTGTATGTGTCTCCTCCCAAGGAGTACAGCCCCCTTAAAAATTTGACTATGTCCTGAAAAATTATAAAAGCTTTCCCACAAGTCTAATAAACGCCAAATAGTTTAAAGATCTCATTAAGGTTATTGAGATTGACTCTCAATTATTAACTCTCAAGTCCGAAGGTGTCAAGCATTGGCAAGGATGTGAGGACCTAGAGACATTGTAATTAAAAGGCACTTGTATTTTAAGAATGAATTGAGGTGGCTTCATTTCTCATTAGTTAAATCATTGTGCAGTTATTCTGTGCCTTGAAACTATTAGATGATAATAGTAGTTATTGTTACTATCATAATTGATAATGTATTTAGTGCTGACTGTATGTCAGACACTGTTCTAAAGACTTTTCCTAAGGAACTCATTTAATTCTGATAAGAATCATATGAAGTAAGCACTACTACCATCCTCATTTAACAGATAAAGGGAAATAAGTTACACGGAACTCACCCAGGGTCACACAGCTAGAAAACCCAGGCAGGCAGGCAGGCAGGCATGGCTCATCATCACTATACCAAAATAAAAAGACCATTTTTCTTTTTCTTTTTCAAAAGCAAAAAAAAAAAAAAAAAGCTTCATACTGAAAAGACCCAGAAATCCTTAGTATAAGAAAATAAGAATTAATACTCTACTGCTAGATGGAGAAATATGTTCTTCCATTTCCTTTATTTTTATTTTTTTCCTTGTTTCCATTTGTATTTTTATGTTTTTGTTATTTATATATTTATATTTTTATGTCATTTATGTTACTTTCCATTGTTACTTTTATGACTCAGTGTTATTCTCAGTGATGGACATGCTCTGTTCACTCATGCTTTTTCATACTATGCTAGGCCAATAGTTCAAACAGTATTATTTGACTTTAGTCAGAAATCTCTTATTAGGATTTCTTTTATGTGTCTGGTAGTTTAATCACTTGTCTACTGGGATTATTTGATCATTTCTGTGGGAACTCTTCAAGCATTACCTGCTGCTTAAAAGGTATGGAAGTGTAAATGCCCCTCACATTTCTATCTACCTTTTGAGAAATCTGTATTACTGTAACTCAAAAGGTGAATTTCACGTAAGAATGCTTATGGTTGTTGGTTAAGCAGTGATGTAAGTATCAATATAAATAAGCAAAGATATTTTAATAAATTGATTTCTGTTGAATTAAACTGTACGATAAATAATCTCACAGTATGGGTATGTTTTGAGGAAAAGTTCAAGGTATTATTATTTTTTTAAATCATTCATTCCCATTCCTTTGTTTTTATTTTATTTTTTAGGATTTTGGCCCCTAACAGTAATTATCAAGATGTTGAGACCCTCTATAACTTCCTAATCAAATATGAGGTATGAGAAATACTTTAAAATGCTTATCATATTTCCACCATAAACAAGTTTTACTATAAATAAACATGATAGAGGTCTAAAACTATCAGAATGCTATTTAACTGGCATTTGTTTTAAATTTTTAAAGGCCACAGAAGTTTGTCAAAGACAGATTAAACCTTTTCTTTCATTCATTAAATAAAAACATGGAGTCCTATAACACACTTTCTCCAACACAGAGTTGTTTCTCACTAGGGGTGCGGTTGGCATTTTGGGATGGGTCATTTCTCCATTGTGTGAAACACTGCAGAGTGTTCAGCATCGCTGCTCCTCACATACTAAATCCCAATATCTGAGTCACTGTGACAACCAAAAATATCCTACCGCCCCACTGGAGCTCACAGACCCCGATGGCCCCCAGGGAGAAAGAGCCACCTCTGTTTGAGACGTGGCTGATATTTAACAGTGTAATTCAAAATGCCCTAATATGAGTAATTAAAAATGTATCAAAATTGATGAATATGATGAAAAGAGATACTTCAGGCTAGAACCTGTGATATATGTCATGAATTTGTGCTTCGATTTTCCTTTATTAGTAGTAAATTAGCTGCCTAATTTTTAAAAAAAATTTTATTGTTATGTTAATCACTATACATTACATCATTAGTTGCTGCCTACTTTTTAAGTCATCTGTGACCTGGAGCCACACCACCCTTATACCTGAACTGTGGTCTGGATAAGTATCTAAATGTATGTGGGGATTGCTTTTAAAACTAAAGTTACATCTAGATATTTTTTTCTTCTAAATTTTTTTTTTTTTTAAAGATTTTATTTATTTGAGACAGAGAGAATGAGAGAGAGAGAGAGAGAGCACATGAGAGGGGGGAGGGTCAGAGGGAGAAGCAGGCTCCCTGCCGAGCAGGGAGCCCAATGCGGGACTCGATCCAGGGACTCCGGGATCATGACCTGAGCCGAAGGCAGTCGCTTAACCAACTGAGCCACCCAGGCGCCCTAGATATTTTTTTCTTCTAAAAACCTAAAGGCTTTAGGATTTTGTATACATATTTTTTATTCAGATCAGGTTCAAAACCACTTCTTTAGCTGATTTTTCTCAATAGTTGATCGAGAACAGATTATTTCCTTCATCCTTTGATCAAACATCTGCAAGGTTGTTGACATTTGCCGGCCTTAAGTTTGCATACATTATAGGTCCTGGCATACTGGGACAGTAATAGTGAAAATATCAGAGTCTTGTTGACATGAGAGTAGAACACGTAAAGAAAAAGGAATTGGACTGGCTAACAGTCTAACTCTAAATGTATATCTTAAACATTTTTAGAAGATCTTTTAATAATTATAAATTATAGTACCTAAAAATTAATTATAATTATATACCAATTTTATACAGTCATTAAATATAATATTAAATATTATATATAATTAAATAACATAAACATATAATCCTAATTGTAAGCAAAAATTTAGGATTATATAGATTTAAACTATTGTAGTTACAAACTATGGGGGGATGGGATGCCTGGGTGGCTTAGTTGGTTAAGCATCTGCCTTTAGTTCAGGTCATGATCCCAGCGTCCTGGGATCGAGTCCCGCATCGGGCTCCGATTGCTTCTCCCTCTGCCTGCCGCTCCCCCTGCTTGTGCGCTCTCTCTCTCTGACAAATAAATAAAATCTTTAAAAAAATAATAAAAAATAAAAACTATGGGAGCACCTGGGTGGCTCAGTTGGTTGACTGTACGTCCAACTCTTGCTTTTGGCTCGGGTCATGACCTCAGGGTCATGAGATCAAGCCCTGCATTGGGCTCCACACTCAGTATGGAGTCTGCTTAGGATTCTCTCTCTCCCTCTCCCTCTGCCCTTCCCCCCCTGCTTGCACAGGCATGTGCGCTCTTCCTCTCTCTCTCTCTAAATAAATAATCTTTAAAAAAATAAAAACTGTGTATTTTTAACCTTTAGTGAATGAAACATTTTCTACACAATATGATAATTTCCTCACCAAAAAATTTATACCAACTATTTAAATATGTTTTGAAGTAAATTGAACAGAAGATAGTCTCATTTAGTTTTCCATCACTAATTCAGAATTTCTGAAAACTTAGGCACTGTTTGATTTGTTATCTGATAAAAAGAATTTATTAATATCCAGATTTTTCCCTGCACATAAGTACAATATAGCCTAAATCAATAGGAAGCCTCAAGAAATACAGGATTTCATCACTGTGTCTTCCACATGTGTGCCATGATGAGTCTTTGTATGATCAAGGCTTTTATATTTATAGTAGTGTAAATTATATCTCTGAATTATATTATGAACTTACACATATTAGTCAAAATATTTAGACCTTGACAGTCTGAAAAAGACATTTCTTTAGAAAATGTCTGTAAATCAAACTTTTTTATAAACTTAGTATTTAAATGAAAGTGAAGATTCTTCAGTACTAGTTTTTGCAACGGTCACCCATAGTATTCAAATGTTGTTAAAGTTGAATGCTTAATTTTTTCTTTCAGCTTGAATTATTTCTGATGTTCCGAATATAAACAAGATATGGCTGCTTCTGCTTTTAAAATGGTCTCCCTAGGGCTGCCTGGGCAGCTCAGTGGTTAAGTGTCTGCCTTCGGCTCAGGTTGTGATCCCAGGGTCTTGGGATCGAGCCCCGCGTCCATCTCCCTGCTCGGCGGGGAGCCTGCTTCTCCCTCTCCCTCTGCCTGCCGCTCTGCCTACTTGTGCTCTCTCTCTGTCTCTCTGTCAAAAAAATAAATAAAAAATCTTAAAAAAAAAAAAAAGGTCTACCTATATGACCCCAACTGTACTCCAGTCCTTTAAATATAGTTATTTTAACCTTTTGACATTTGCTTCTTTTAGAAAAGAAATATTGAATATGTGCTTTAGAAATCTTCTAAAACTCTAAGCTAATTGAAGCCTGAATCTATTGATAAGAGCCAGTAGGAGTAAAATTTAGTGTTGCATGGAGTACACATTTTTCTCTTTCCACTTGATCTACAAAGTGATTATCTGCTTCGTTGAGATTCCCACTAACCCCAGAACCCTTGATCACTTCTTCTGGTTCTCTGAACGGATGAAGTTGTAACAATAGGACTAGTATTTTTACACAGTTCAGTGTTGTGTAAAACATTGAGAGCACTGATTGTGATCTTTTTATGCGTTGTGATCACTGAACTTGTGATTGTTCTTTTTATGCAAACACTAGAAAGTTGACATTCTGTTCCCTCAGAATATGGGTCACTCTACTTGTGCTCTTACTGCTCTTTTGACTTCATATGCATTTTTATTAACTACATCTTGGTTCTTTTCAGGTAAATAGAAATGTCCAGTTCACTGCCCAGGAACTTTATGATTGTGTTTCACAGTCTGAGTATCGGTAAGTCCCATCTGTAGTATAGATAATGCCGTTGTCATACGCTTTTACCATATACAGCACCACTTGGTGTGCTGGAGAAGGATTCATTTTATGTCTGCACTACACTATGATTTTTTTTTACCTTTATTAATATGAAATAGTTCATACATACCAAAAGAGCTTTGTGTGTGTGTGCACGCACACGTGTGTATAAACCCAAGTATAAGGTTTAAAGTGCTACTCAATTTCTTTGGCCTTAAGACTCCTTTATATTTTACAAAATTGTTGGGGACCCTAAAGACCTTTTGTTTATGTAGGTTGTATCTATCTATATTTGCTATATTAGAAATTAGAATTGAAAATTTTTAAAATACTCATTTCAAAATAATAACTAATTACATGTTAAGATAAGGAACATGTAATTACGAAAATAATTTTTCCCAAACAAAAAGAGTGAGAGTCTACATTTTTGCAAATCTCTTAATGTCTGGCTTCATGGAAGACAGATGGGTTCTGATAACTGCTCTTGAATTTAGTCTGTTTTGATAATCACATGTCATGTATCACTGGAAAACTGTTGTACGTTCTGGCAAGAATGAGAATGCAAAAGGCAAATCATGTCTTAGTCTTATTATTGAAAGTAGCTTTGATCTCTTTGACCTCACAGACCCTTTGAAAGACTTATTTTCCCCAGATCGTGTTTTGAAGACAAACTAGTACAAAGAATACTCATGCCTATCATTCAGCTGACAAAATAGACCTTTACCCATCCCTGTGCATACCTGTCCTTGCAGCCTCTCCGTAGAGATTTTGTGTTTATAATTCTCATCTTTATGGGTATATGTACCAATAAAAATATATTGATTAATTTCACCTGCTTTTGTACTCAATGGCATCATATATATTCTTTTCAAAAATAATTTAGTGTATAGCATTCATATGTAACAAGAGAGGAGAAGCAGTATAAATCAGATTCTTTAATATACAGGGTCTGTGTGTGAAGCCCTCCAGTCCTGAGCCCAGGCAAACAAATTCATGAGGAACAAAAACCCACTTAACGCGGTCATTGTTGCCCTCCAGTCTCATAACCCCCTTCCTGCCATTCTTTTTTGACTCAATGTCCAGATACACCCATGTTGCAGCATGGAGCAGTAGTTGGTTTACAGCCAGTCCTACGTACTGTGACATGACCTATTCATTCCCAAATATCACCTCATGCTATGCCAAATCATGCCAGAAAAAGGGTGTTGGGGAAAATGGGTCTGAGGCACATCCCTCAGAAACTTAATAAGAGATACAGGGGCGCCTGGGTGGCTCAGTCGGTTAAGCATCTGTCTTCGGCTCAGGTCATGATCCCAGGGTCCTGGGATTGAGCCCCACATCGGGCTCCTGGCTCAGGGGGGAGCCTGCTTCTCCCTCTCCCTCTGCCTCTCCCCCTGCTCATGCTGGCTCACTCGCTCGCTCTCTCTGTATCTCTGTGTCTCAAATGAATAAATAAAATCTTAAAAAAAAAACTTAATAAGAGATACATTAAAAAAGAAGATAGGAACCTAATCAAAATGACACCAGTTTTACACATGTTAAATGGTTAAGAAATATGTCAACATGATGGTAAATCTGACCCTTTTTCTCTTTTTGTTGAAAAAGAGTCAAAGTTTGCTGGTGGAAGTGGTCCTTGGAAGGGTTGCAGCTTGTGGGTCAGTGGGATGTGGTGGAAGGAAGGTTATCTGAAACTGAATGTAAAGTTGCAACACCCGATGTGAATGAGGTTCTGGTACATGTTTAAAGTGTGTGCGTGTGTGTGTGGTGCATTGCTAAGTAGCTTGCTTCAGCTGGGTAGTTTTCTCTGTTCCTCTGAAATTACATATAAGAAAGTGTGAAATCTGCACCATGCTCAGGTTGTTCTTTAATGGACCAGCGGTGTTGGAACAAGTTCCTGCTGTAGCAGGACTGACCGTGCTTTCACTCTGTGTGAGTTACCACTGCTGTCACTCATCCGCAGCTCAGTTGCGAGTTTTAACTTGCACACAAATCTGCGTTGCTCTAAAATTTTATGAGCAGGTACAGCGAGTGTTAACTATCAAGGTGCTTCTGTGAAACTCTAGATTGATAAATTTATTTGATATCAAGACCCAAGGATTGATAATTAGGCACAAATGTTACTAAGTACAGCTATGAAAGCTCACTTACTTATTAGATTAAGTTTTCCAAGAAAATCTAAAACCATTGGGCATGTGTAGTCTGTAGTAGCTGGGGGTTTACCTTAATCTTCAGACTGTCAATCAGTTACACTCTTCTTATAGATCTTTACAGATAGGCCACATTTAAAGGTTTGTGTAGATGAGATTTGTGTCAAAAATATAACATCTGTTGGGGCGCCTGGGTGGCTCAGTCAGTTAAGCATCCAGCTCTTGATTTCTGCTCAAGTCATGATCTCAGGGTCATGAGATCAAGTCCCACGTTGGGCTCTGTGCTGGGCGTGGAGCCTGCTTAAGATTCTCTCTCTCCCTCTGCTCCCTGCCCCTCCCACTGCACCCCCTCCCCCACTCACTCTCTCTCACCCTCCCATAAATAAATAAATATAAATATAAATAAAATAATATCTGTCAAACTAAACAATACATTAAAAAAAATCATTCACCACGATCACGTGGGATTTATTCCTGGCTTGTGAGAGTGGTTCAATATTCGCAGATCAACTCACTACATCACATCAATAAGAGAAAGGAGAAGAACCATATGATTATTTCAACAGACACAGAAAAAGCAATTGACAAACTACAACATCCATTCATGATAAAAACCCTCAACAAAGTAGGTTTAGAGGGAACATAACTCAACATAAAGGCTATGAAAAACCGACAGCTAACATCATCCTCAATGGGGGAGAAACTGAGCTTTACCCCTAAGGTCGGGAACAAGACACTTTTTTTTTTTTTCTTAAAGATTTTATTTATTTGGGGGACGGAGAGGGAGAGAAAGAGCGCGTGCGTTGGAAGATGAGCAGGCAGAGGGGGAGGGAGAAGCAGGCTCCCAGGGAGCCAGATGCAGAGCTTGATCCCAGCACCCCAAGATCATTACCTGAGCTGAAGGCAGCCGCTTAACCAACTAAGCCACCCAGGCACCCCAGGAACAAGACACTTTTATTAAACATAGTATTGGAAGTCCTAGCCACAGCAGTCAGACAACAAAAAGAAGTAAAAGGCATCCAAATCGGCAAGGAAGAAGTCAAACTTTGACTATTTGCAGATGACATGATACTATATATATAGAAAACCCTAAGGAATCCACCAAAAAACTGCTAGAACTGACAAATGAATTCAGTAAAGTCACAGGATACAAAATCAATATACAGAAATCTGTTGCATTTCTGTACACTAATAAGCAGCAGCAAGAGAAATTTAGAAAACAATCCCATTTACAGTTGCACCAAAAACCGTAAGGTACCTAGGAATAAACCTAACCAAAGAGGTGAAAGACCTGTACTCTGAAAACTATAAAACACTGATGAAAGAAATTGAAGATGACACAAAGAAATGGAAAGACATTCTATGCTCATGGACTGGAAGAACAAATACTGTTCAAATGTCTATATTACCCAAAGCAGTCTACACATTTAATACAATGCCTATCAAAATACCAACAGCATTTTTCACAGAGCTAGAACAAACAAAATTTGTACGGAACCACAAAAGACCCTGAATAACAAAGCAATCTTGAAAAAAAAAAGCAAAGCTGGAGAAATCACAGTTTTGGACTTCAAGTTATATCACAAAGCTGTAGTGATCAAGACGGTATGGTCCTGGCACAGAAACAGACACAGAGATCACTGGAACAGAATAGAGAGCCCAGAAATGAAGTGTATAAGTATATGGTCAATTACTCTTTTTTTTTATTTATTTGAGAGAGAGAGAGAATGAGAGAGAGCAAGCACATGAGGGGGGGAGGGTCAGAGGGAGAAGCAGACTCCCTGCCGAGCAGGGAGCCCGATGCGGGACTCGATCCAGGGACTCCAGGATCATGACCTGAGCCGAAGGCAGTCGCTTAACCAACTGAGCCACCCAGGCGCCCATGGTCAATTACTCTTAACAAAGCAGGAAAGAATGTCCAATGGGAAAAAGTCTCATCAACAAATGGTGTTGGGAAAACTGGACCACTTTCTTACACCATACATAGAAATAAATTCAAAATGGATTAAAGACCTAAATGTGAGACAGGAAACCATAAAAATCCTAGAAGAGAGCATAGGCAGTAATTTCTCTGACATTGGCCTTAGCAATGTTTTCTAGATATGTCTCCTGAGACAAGGGAAACAAAAGCAAAAATAAATTATTGGGACTACATCAAAATAAAAAGATTCTGACAGCAAAAGAAACAACAAACCTGAAAGCCTACTGAATAGGGTAGGATATTTGCAAATGACATATCCAATGATATATAAATGTTAATGATAAATGCTAATGATATATAAGTGTTAATATCCAAAATATATAAAGAACTTATAAAACTTAATACCCAAAAAACAAATAATCCAGTTAAAAGATGGGCAGAAGACATTTCTCCAAAGAAGACATACAGGTGGCCAATAGACACATGAAAAGATGCTCAACATCACTCAGGGAAATGCAAATCAAAACGATGAGATACCACCTCACAGCTGTCAGAATGGTTAAAATCAAAAATACAAGAAACAAATCAGGTGTTGATGAGGATATGGAGAAAAAGCAACACTCATGGGCGCCTGGGTGGCTCAGTTGGTTAAGCGACTGCCTTCGGCTCAGGTCATGATCCTGGAGTCCCTGGATCAAGTCCCGCATCAGGCTCCCTGCTTGGCAGGGAGTCTGCTTCTCCCTCTGACCCTCCCCCCTCTCATGTGCTCTCTCTCATTCTCTCTCAAATAAATAAATAAAATCTTTAAAAAAAAAAAAAAAAAAAAAAAAAAAGCAACACTCATGTACTGTTGGTGGGAATGGAAACTGGGTGCGGCCACTGTGGAAAACAGTATGGAGGTTTCTCATAGAACTACCCTATGATCCAGTAATCGCACTACTGGGTATTTACCCAAAGAATACAAGGTCACTAATTCAAAGGAGGGATACCTGCACCACCCCTATGTTTATTGCAACATTATTTACAATAGCCAAGATATGGAAACAGCCTCAGTGTCCATCAATAGATGAATGGATAAAGAAGATATGATATATACATATATATTACTCAGCCATCAAAAAGAGTGAAATCTTGTCATTTGCAATGCCATGGATGGAGCTAGAGAGTATAATGCTAAGTGAAAAAAGTCAGAGAAAGACAAATACCGTATGATTTCACTCATGTGGGTTTAAGAAACAAATGAGCAAAGGGAAAAAGAGACAAATCAAGAAACAGACTCTTAACTATAGAGAACAAACTGATGGTCACCAGGGGGAGGTAGGTGGGGGAATGGGTTAAATATGTGATGGGGATGAAGGAGTGCACTTGTGATGAGCACTGGGTGATGTATGGAAGTGTTGAATCACTAAATTGTTCATCTGAAAATAATATTACACTGTTAACTAACTGGAATTAAAACTTAACATATATAATGTCTGTAAACCATGGCCAGTATTTTTGAGTTGGGCACTTAACCAACTGAGCCACCCAGACACCCCAACCTTGGCCATATTTGTGAAGGTATAGAAAGCTCACTGTGGATAACTTGGAGGGCAGAGTCCCTTGCAGGACAGTTCCAATCCGATATCTAAGATTATTTTGACTTCACTTTACTGTTGGAATAGTTGGGAGTTTTTTTTGTGGGGGTGGTACTGGGATCAAAGTTGAATATTCAGAGTTAAAGTAATTGTACCTGGTTTTTTCTTCTTTGTTTTCTTGTCATTTATTTTGCCAGGGATTTGAACTATGATGCCAATTAATAAGCTCCCTCTTAAACCCAAAAGGACAATTTTGAAGAGAAATGAAATATATCTAATATCTTGAATGCACAGAAAAATGGCAGTCGCTACTTAGCAGGCTTTTGGTGAAGAGTCTTTAGATTTGTTACTCTGTTTTGAAATTATGTGCTGTCTCCATAGTGACCAATAGCTCTCACACTCGCCTCAGGTGTGCTCCAGGGCTCGTGGTTTTCAAATAAGCTGCCAAAAGAGAGAGGTTCTTTTGGTTTCTGTGGCTCATACTAAACATAGGGCCAGATGCACCAGATGGAAGGTGGCAATTTTTCTGGGACATGGAGGTGGAAACAGAAAAATGACTTAACTTGCAGACAGCTGACCGCTTTGGGGGAATGCTGAGGAAGATGATTACTTACATCGTCTGAATTTACTAATCTGGTTTTTTTTTTTTAATTTATAAAGTGTTCATTGTGAAGGAGGAGACTGTTTTGATGTGCCCAACACCACATTTATTGCAACAGAGAAGTAATTAAATAGCTCAAGAACAGAAAACTATCTCATAGGTTCAGATAAAGCAAGGAAATAAGGTTTCGGATTGCAAGTAGCTTTGATCAAATGTTGAATTCCATGACCCAGCAGATAGAACCTTGGTGTTTATATCTATAAATAAGTTTGTGTTTTGTCTTCTGTAGTTTGTAGAGTCTTCCACAGAGCTTTTATGCTTGTGCTGCTGCTTACCCTGAGCAGATGAGGAGCTGGACTAGAAAATCCAGGATGGTAAATTAACAAGCCTATCAAGTAGATGACCAAACAAGGATCCTGGGTGATAGATAGCTTTTATATATATGAGAAATAAGTTAGCTGCAGTATGTAATTCGCTTTGTTTGCCTTGAGAGCTCTCAGGCCGTGTGCTCTAGCATGTTGGCGAGGCAAGCCTCAAAGGTCATTTTTTCCTGTATGAAATGCCAGTTAGTTTGTGACATCAGTGTCTAAAGTAACTGGCATGGGCAAACAGTATGCCGCCTAACCCAGCCTGTGAGTCAGAAGCTGCTTGCTTTTCCTTGTGGCAGGTGCTTTTGGGAATGACTGCTTTCTGATGCCAGGAATCAACTCTATGGTAGTATCTTCTAGATTACATTAGAGTAGTAGTGCACTTACATGCGGTTCCTGCACCTGAGTATCAGCATCACCTGGGAACTTGCAAGAAATGCAGATTCGACGGCTCCACCCTGGACCTTCTGCTTCAGAAACTCTGTAGAGGAGGGGAGCCCAGCCGTCTGTGTTGTCCGTCCTTCCAGGAAACGTTCAAGTTTGAGAATCCCTGCATTAAATTAATGACCTGGTCTGTCCAAGAAGCCTTAGACACAAAAAAGCTTTGGCCAGGAGCTTTTAGGTTTGTTACTGCATTTAGTGCATTCACTTTCCTGTGCAGTGGTCACCTGTCTCCCGTCCTGAGACATTCCTGTCGCCCCAGAGGGAAGTTTCTTGCCCAGCAGGCAGTCATCCCATCCCGTGTTCCTCCCTTCCCCCAGACCCTGGCAACCTCTCATGGATTTGTCTATTTTGAATGTCTCTTACAAATAGAATCATATGACACATGACCTTTTGTATCTGGTGTCTTTGACTTAGCCTGATATTTTTTGAGGTTCATCTACATTGTAGCCTGTGTATTTCGCTGCTTTTTCTGGCTGAGCGAAACTCCACTGTACGCGCAGGCCACGTTTTGTTTATCCGCTCCTCTGTTGATGGACATCAGGATTGTTTCCACTTTGGGGCTCTTATGAATAGTGTTGCTATTTGTCTACAAGTATTTGTTTGAATTCTTCCAATTCCTTCACATTTGGGGGGTAGATCCCTGAGAGTGGAATTCTGTGTTTAACTTTTTGAGGAGCTACCGCCTTTTTTCCACAGCAGTATTTTACCTCCCCACCAGCAGTAGATGAGGGTTCCAGTTTTTCTGGATCCTTGACAAAATTTATTTTCCTTTTTTTTTTTTTTTGGTTGCCGGCTGTCCAGATGAGTGTGAAGTGTGACCTCGTTGTGATTTTGATTTGTAGTCGCTAAGTACTGATGATGTGGAGTGTCTTTCCGTGTGCTTATTGGCTCTTTGTCTGTCTTTGGAGAAATGTCTCTGTAAGTCCTTTGCCCATTTTTCAGTGGGTTGTTTTCTTGATGTTGTTGAGTTATAAGAAGTCTTTATGAGGGGGGCACCTGGGTGGCTCAGTCAGTTAGGCGTCTGCCTTCGGCTCGGGTCATGATCCCAGGATCCTGGGATCGAGCCCCGCATCGGGCTCCCTGCTCCGCGGGAAGCCTGCTTCTCCCTCTCCTGCTCCCCCTGCTTGTGTTCCCTCTCTCGCTGTGTCTCTCTCTGTCAAATAAATGAAATATTAAAAAAAAAAAAAAAAAAGTCTTTATGAGGAATCTGGCTCCACGCCAAAATCCTATGTGTGATCTTCCAGGCCTGACCCTAGGCAGTTACAAGGCTTTGTCTGGCAGGCTCCCCTGGGGAAAGCTGCCTTCCCCATAGCAGATTTGGCACACAGCCAGTGTGTTGCTCTCTTCTGGAGGGGGTTGCAGGCAATGCTTAGGCCCCCTGCCCCTGAGCTTACGTGCAAATCTGCATTCCTAGCTCAGGCTTCCATTTGGTGGCCTCCTTACTGGGGGCTCTGGCTGAGGCACCTCTCAGGCACTTCGCTGAGAATGTTTTGGAGGCCTTGGCTGAGGTATTTTTCTCCACTCTGACCCAATGCTTTTCTACTCCTAGCTCTTTTCCTTTGCTATGTTCTGAATGTTTGTGTCCCTCCCAAATTCATATGTTGAAATCCTGTGGCTCAATGCCATGGTCTTAGAAGGTGGGGCCTTTGGGAGGTGATTAGGTCATGAGGGTAGAGCCCTCATGAATGGAGTTAATGCTTATAAAAGAGGGTGCTCACCAGAATGTGACCATGATGGAGCCTTGATCTTGGGCTTCCAGTCTCCAGAACTGTGAGAAATAAATTTCTGTTGTTTATAAGCCACCCCGTCTTGGTATTTTGTTCTAGCAGCATGAATGAACTACGACCCCCACCTCTTAGTTCCCTGGCTCCATGAAGAGATAGGAGCCTTAGTTTAGGGATCCTCAGCAATGAGATGATGTCCCCCGCACTGCATATCATCTCGCCCTAACTCCGTGCCATTCTATAAGGAAAAATGGAGCAAGAGGGAACTGGCACCTTTAATTTTGTCTCTCTCTTTTTAAGATTTTATTTATTTATTTGACACAGAGACAGAGAGAGAGCACAAGCAGGGGGAGCGGCAGGCAGAGGGAGAGGGAGAAGCAGGCTCCCCAATGAGCAGGGAACCCAATGTAGGGGCTCGATCCCAGGACCCCGGAATCATGACCTGAGCCGAAGGCAGTCGCTTAAGTGGCTGAGCCACCCAGGTGCCCCTAGTTTTGTCTCTTGTTTGCAGTGTCACAGTAAATGAAAAAGGTTGATTTTACTTTCAGTTTGGCTTATTGTCCTTACTAACCACCGTGGTACCTGGCAGCTTGACATGTTATATGTTCTGGGTATTAGACCCTATCAGATTTATAATTTGCAAATATTTTCTTTCTGTACATTTTCTTTTCACTTCTTTGATAGCATCCTTTGACATACACGAGTTTTTAAATTTGATGAAGTCCAATTTATGTGTTTTTTCTTGTACTGCTTGGGTTTTTGGCATAATATCTAAGATTCCACTGCCAAAGCTAAGCTCATGAGTGTTTTTTTCTTAGAATTTTATAGTTTTAGCTCTTACAGTTAGGTCATTGATGCATTTTTGAGTTAATTTTTGTATATGATGTGAGGTAGGGGTCTGACTTCATTCATTTGCTTGTGGATATCAAGTTGTCCTAGCACCAAATGTTGAAGAGACTGTTTTTTTTTCCCATTGAATGATCTTGGCACCCTTGTTGAAAATCAGTTGATCATGTATGTGAGATTTATTTCTGGGCTTTAAGTTTGTTCCATTGGTCTGTATGTCTGTCTGTATGCCAGTACCACTGTTTTGATTAAAGTTGCTTTGTATTTTGAGTTTTCAAAATTGGGAAGTTTGAGTCCTCTAAACATTGTTTTTCTTTTTCAAGATTTGACTATTTGGGGTTTCTTGCAATTCTATGTGACTATTAGGATCAGTTTTATAAAAAAAGATTGGGACTTTGATAAGGATTTCATTGACTGTGGGGAGTATTATTGTCTTCCAATCCATAAGCATGGTATGCCACTAATTTAGGTCTTAAATTTCTTTTGGCAGTGTTTTATGGTTTTTAGTGCACAAGTCTTGTGCCTCTTTAGTTAAACTTATTTCTAAGTATTTTAATTTTTTTCATGCTATTGTAAATGGAATTGTTTTCTTCATTTCCTTTTCTAAGTGTTCATTTCTAGTGTATAGAAATGCAGTTGGGGTGCCTGGGTGGCTCAGTCAGTTAAGCATCTGACTCTTGGTTTTGGTTCAGGTGATGATCTCAGGGTCCTGAGATTGAGCCCTGTGTGGGGCTCTGCACTCAGCACAGAGTCTGCTTGAGATTCTCTCTCCCTCTCCCTCTCCCCCACTTGCTCTTGCTCTCTCAATAAAATAAATCCTAAAAAAAATGCAATTGATTTTTTTGTGTGTTGATCTTTTATTTTGCAACTTTATTGAATTAGTTTATTCTAAGAGGTACTTTGTGGATTCTTTAGGATCTATAGAGATAATTTTACTCCTTTGTTTATAATTTGTATGCTTATTATCTGTTTTTTTGTGCCTAATTGCTCTGGCTAAAATTTCCAGTACAGTGTTGAATAGAAGTGGTGATATGTGGGCATTCTTGTCTTGTTCCCGATTTTAGGGGGAAAGCTTTTAGTCTTTACCATTGAATATGATGTTAGCTATTATATACTATTTTTATATTAGCGTTACATTGTGTATTCCATTTTTCTTTCATTTGAGATACACACTGCAAATAAATAGAAAAGTTCAGAGAGTTGTAAAACAAATACCCATTGTAGACTCTCTTCTTGTACCTAGAAAGAGTTTTGGAAAAACTGCATCAAATATTGTCATTAGATCACTTAAGGTCACTATTGCCATGCCATTTTGACAAAATTAGCCATGAAAAAGAATCAAATAACCACTAAAATTATTTTTAAATTGATTCGATCAAATTTCCAGTTTATTTTGACCTCTCTTGAGATTTGGTCAAAGCGAGTGTGATACCCATGATAGGAAAATTTAGAAAAACTGGCAGTTTTGTAGAATTACAGAACTAGAAGCAACCTCCAGTCTTGAGCTCTGTTCCAGAACAGATTATGAGTTGGGATTGTTTAGTTTACAAAAGAGAAATAGGATCACTGTAAGAGAGAAAATATTTGTAGTATTAGAGAATGACTTTTTTTTTTTTTAATTTAGGCTACTCGTGTCAGAAAATGGGTTTTTTTTTAGGTCCAAGGAAGAACTTTCTAGAAGTTAAGAGATATGAAATGGGCTACCTCTCACAGTTGTGTGTGCTCTCACAACTTGGTGAAAGCCAACATGATATGACTCACCAGAAATGCTGCAGAGGCATTAAGGTGCCCCCACATCTAATATTCTGCCATTCTACATATAAGCCCTGGGGATAAGGAACTTAAGAATTCCTGTCATAAAACAGTAGAGACCAAACATACACGATGAAAAACACGTGATACTTTCATCAGTCAGCAATGACAACTTGCTGCAGGAGAGAGAATCTGGAGGGGATAATCCCTTGTGAGAATGCTGACTCACACAGATGAAGAAACCAGACGCCAGTTGGATGAAAAGAGACAGAGATCACCTCTTAACTCTGAGGCGAGGGGAAGAAAGAAAGAAGACAAGACACAGAGATAGATTCAAGTCTAGTTACTAAAGGAGATTTTTCCCCCCCCCCCACATTGGAATAAATCACCAAGAGCAGGAATGGGCCCTTTTTGTTTCATTTTTAAGTTTTTGAGAAAACTTACGTTAGATAAGTTATGAGAAAACTAATGACAATATTTGTTGCAGTTTTTCTAAAATTCTTTCTAGGTACAAGAAGAAAATCTACAATGGTTATTTGTTTTACAACATCTCTCCTATTTGGGGATCTCTTAGGGTCTTCCAAAAATCGTTTTCTGAGTAGTTAGGAAGAATTGACAGCAACATAACACTAATTTTAAGCACTGTAAATATAGGAAGCAGGACTAGAGCAACACAAAACCGAAAGTCAGGTTTTAATCAGTGCCAAAGAAACCACACATCTTGAGGAACTGAGGCTGCTCAAAGTATGGTATATTTCCTTTTGCTATCACTACTTACTACCTCTCATCCTAATCCCTGAGTTCTGAAGGGGGCGTCAGTGGAGAGAAGTGGCTAGTGGTCCTCCCCAACACCGTGGACATGGCCCAGAGCATCTTAGAAGCCAAGGAAGTAATACAGTGTAATTTACATTTAAAAACCTGCCATTTTTCCAATACCTGATGTGCCAGATGCTTCAACTGGCTCTTCTTCGGGAGCTTATATAGACCATCTCCCAGTAGATTTAAATAGGTTTCCATGAGATTTGGACTCCAGACACCAGATATAATGGGTTGGTGCTCTGATGACTTACAGATCCCACAGTTTGTAGGCCCAAGTCAGCTTTTGAGAGACAGGCTAGGCTTAGTCTTAGGTAAAACTCTGAGTAGGCATGGCTTATAATAGGCATCACTCCCTGCTTCCCTGCCTCTGGCTCAGAGTAATTAGCTAGTATTCATTTGTTAATTTAGCAGTTCTTTTTAAGAACTGAAGCTCTATCAACTTGCTATCTCCTCTCCATTATCTGCTCCTGTCGGGAGGTGCATTCTCTTCGTATCCTCCAGGCTACCTGTTCTTTAGTTAAGACAAAAACCTGTGATCTAGGCTACAGCATTGCTTATGCTTTGGATTAGAACACTGTGACATCAGCCCGTCTCCTGCTGGGAGAAGTCCTTCAGAGACCATACAAAGGACTTTTTAAGCATCCATCTTGGCTTGTTTGCAGCAGATCTGCCATGGGAACTCCTGAATTCTAGGAATTGCACCAAGACCTTCTCCATGTTGACTGTCTGAGAATCTGTGCTACTAAGTGCTTGTCTCCCCATGTTGTTTTGTCTGTGCTAAGAAACTACAACTCTCAACTATCAAAGAATGTATTTCAAATCCCAGTGTTATTCCTGTTGTGTTAAGATTTTTTCATTTATCTGACTAGCTGTCTTGCAGTGATTTAACATTTCTTTATCCCCTAGGGAAAAGTTAACCATTGGATGCCACCAACTGGTTGAGATGGAATATTCCATGCAGCAGTGCAATGCATCTGTCTATATGGAGGCCCAAAACAGGGAATCTCTCTCAACCCTAAGCATGGGTCCGTGACCAGAGACACTTCCAAACCTCAAAAAAGAATTAGGACATGGCCATGCTCACCCTGCTGCACAAATGAAATCTTACCCTGGTATGTTTTATGATCAAACTATCTTCCCTATCGACCTGATGAACTAACACACATCCCTTCCACTTCCCCTAAGGTAATGTAAGTAGAATTTGACTTCAGCTCCTACTTGCTATATAGTTTCTTCTCTTCTTCCCTGGGTTTGTCACTTTTCAGTGCATTTCTAATGGGAAGAGCAGGGGTTACCTCTATACTGATTTTTCCCTTACGTGTGAAGCAGCATGGATTTATGGGATCAGGTGGCAGGGATTCATATTTGCCCCTAGCTAAACCAAGTGTTTAATTGATTTCTTATTTAGTTATAGAGTAAGTTGGAAATCCTTGTTTACTAGAGTATATTATGCTTTTGTTAATACATTATATTAAATCTAATTTCCTATTCTATGATAAATGTTAATTTATTTTTTACAAAACAATAAATTTTATTTTTAGTAAGATTTTGCCTTTTCATTTTACTTCCAAATTGTGTTTCTGAACTGTGTACAAGGTATGATGATAAAAGCAACTCTCTCCAATAAAAGAGAATCTACCCAGTATTCTCAGGGTAAGTCTGTGCAGGGCCCCCTGAGCTGTATGTTTGCATAGGAAGCCGCACCTCTACCTGGAGCTCCAGTGACATCCGGGATATGAGCCCTGTGGGAGAAGCTTCCAGAGGATCTCTGCTCTCTGCAAAAAACATCCCCCCCACCACCCCGAAGTTTTTTCAGATCTTTAGCCCTCAGCTACTTGTGGTGGTTGTTACTGGGTTTTGGTTCTGCTCTTGCTTCCCTCTCCTCTTCCCTCTTATCTTTTTAATATAGGTTGTGATTTTTAGGAAATTTCACTCCTGCACACTTTCACGTATGCATATAGATATTTTACCTTAGTCTATGTATCTTTTTATTTATTTATTTGACAGAGACACAGTGAGAGAGGGAACACAAGCAGGGGGAGTGGGAGAGGGAGAAGCAGGCTTCCCGCCGAGCAGGGAGCCCGATGTGCGGCTTGATCCCAGGACCTTGGGATCATGACCTGAGCCGAAGGCAGGCGCTTAACGACTGACTGAGCCACCCACGTGCCCTGAAATGTCAGGTTTCTTTGTTGCTTTTTTTCTAATTGTAATCTTTTAAGATTTTTAATCTATCTTAATTTTATACTTTTACTATTATACTATACTTTTCTATTATACGATAGTATAATGCAGGACTTGGGGGTTCCCTCCCCCTCCCTCTTTCTTTTCTGGATCCCTCCTCTGGATTGAGATAACTCAGTTGACCTAAGGCTCATAAGCTCCACCTGGCAAAACACACATTTGTTTTGATAGAGATCCTTGGGAGAGGAACTTTAGAGTTCTAAAATCTCCATTCTTCAGTATGTATGCCTATTGTATTTTGGGCAGAAGCCATCATAAGCATGCCAGTAGGGACAGATGAGGAAAGTCACACAGGGAAGGGCTCTCTACATAATGCTCTTGGCCTTGTCTTAGTGAGGAGTCATGAGGGGCATCCATGAGGATTATCCCACCAAAGTTTCTGGCACCATTTTACACTAGCATTTTCCAATTTACTTTTACACAAAAGATCATCCACTTCCTTCCTGAGAGGATTAGGGAGGATCCTTTGGGTGTAGCCACCCCAGCCATTCCAGCATTCTGGGCCAAAGGAACGCTGGCTTAAGAATTGGGGTGTTGTGCCCTACTGGGATTTTGTTAGGCCCTGTAGCAGGCAATTGGGACTGCAGAGATTAGAACCTCACAGATGGTGAATTTCACTTTCCTCTTGTGGTTTTGCCTGTCACCTGAAAGACAAACTTGAAGCTCATTTCATCTTTTGACCATCACCTTGACGGAGAACAGAAATCTTTTCACTCTTGGAGCATTGACCCAGATTTCTTTAGATGGTGTCTTGATCTCCCTTCACTTGATCACTTTGTTCCTGCTTTCTGACAACTCCCCCTAGCCCACCCACCTGCTGGAACACTTTTCAAGCATCCTTTTTCATCCCATGGGTCAGGATTTACTTCTTCTTAAGAGGGAATATCCCTATTGAAGAATCAAATACATCTTCCACTCTCAGTAAGTGATGCCACAGGGAAAGCCCTTTTCTGATTTAGATTGAACTGACAGGCCAGTCAGCCTCCCACCTGATGGTTCTTTGGCTGTTTTACCAATAAAACCCACTCCAGTGAAAATAACCCCATGAACTTGAACAGTTACCAGCTATGAAACTTTAAGGTGAGGTGGCTCAGTGCCCCTAACTACAAACTGATGTCAGCATGCTATTCTTTAGTTCTAATCTTTCCTTAGCTTTTGCAATTCTACTGTAGGCTGATGGTTATGGGCTTAAACTACTTGCAAGGCCAGTGGGAATCAATGGTTCCCTGCTGGGATTTCCACCAAGGTAAAATATGGGTATGTCCTAGTCCCCCTTTTAGAACCTTTTCCTTTAAAGGTTTGATACCTTTTGGGGGCACCTGGGTGGCTCAATTAAGTGACTGACTCTTGGTTTCAGCTCAGGTCATGATTTCAGGGTCCTGGTATTGAGCCCCATGTTGGGCACGTGCTCAGCACAGAGCCTGCTTGTCCCTCTCCCTCTGCTCCTCTTCCTGTGCTAATAAATAAAATTAAAAAAAAAAAGTTTAAAGGTTTGGTACCCTTTTGGTTAAGCTAGAAAGACAGAACTGTTTTTAAGTGTAGTTTTTTGAGTTTTGTCAAAACACAGTCGCATCACCAGTATGATCAAGGTATGAATTCTATTGCTCTGCAAAACTTCATCCTTTTTATTCCTAAGTAATATTCCACTGTGTGGATGCACCAATTTACCATTCACCAGGTGGAAGGCTATTTGAGTTGACTTGGTAACTGAATAAAGCTGCTATATTCACATACAGGTTTCAGTGTGACAGGTTTTCATTTCACTTGGATCACTACCTAGGAAAGTGATTATGGTGTCATAGGGTATTTTGTCAGAAACTGCCAGTTTTCCGAAGTGACCTTACAATTTTGATTTCTCCAGCAATTTGAGTTTCGTTGACTTGCATCCCAACCATAATTTAGTAAGTGTGTAATCTTAAATTTTCCTAATGATTTAGGATAGTGAACATCTTTTCATGTGCTTATTGGAATCCATTTTCTTTGGTAAAGGGTCTTGTTCCAATCTTTTGCCCATTTACTTTTTCTTTTTTTTTTTTAGTTGAGTTCTGGGTACCAATTATTATCAGGCATTTTCTTTCAAGCCTGGACCTTTAAAGACGGTACCACCTTTGCGACAAAACACTTGCTTAATGTAGGAGGTACTTACTTCAATTTTAAGAATTCTAAGATCTAGAGATCTTTTGATTTGGGAGTAGCCTTAATGGATAGCTGGCCTTGCTAATTAATGGACTATTTACATTTGGTAGGTACATTTCAACCTTTTAATACAGCAACTCCTATTCCTAACTTGCTGTATATTTCAGTTCATCTTGTGTCATTCCCTCATTTCTCTTTCCTTCATCCAAGTTTGGTACTGTGTGTGCCTTTTTCCCAGGCTAAAATTACTCCCTTTGCTCACTTTGAGCAAATGTATTCAGGTGTACACCCTTTATAGGTTCTTAAATTTCCACAAGATATCAACCCTATATACACTTACTAACTGAGCTTTTTGCTTCTCACTCTTATTCAACCCTCAGTAAGGCATGGAGCTATTAATAGCAAAGTTTCAACAATCTGTTGGCCTCCGTGCTAGTACTTGTTGCTCAGTGCATCATTTTACAACTGAGAACCTTCTGGTTTTTACTATGAAAGAAACTGGTGCTTCGAAGAATTCCTTGTTAACCTACAGATGATTCCACTATTCCTTGATTTTTAAAAAATGAATAAATGTGGCATGTAACACTGTTAAGTTTAAGGTGTATAGCTTACTTACTTTGATGCATTTATATATTGCAGCATGACTGCGATGGATTTATAGCATAACATTATTATCTATCTATATTCATCATACCGCACATTAGATCTCAGGTTTATTTATTACTCATTACAAGTCTGTACCCTTAAACACCACCACTCTTATCCAACACCCTGGTTAACCACCATTATATTACATACATTGGTGTTTCCTTGTTTTTCTTTTTTTTTTTCCACCCAGTTAATTCATCCAGTCATTCAATGAAAGACTCTTCAAATCCTTTTTTGGAACCAAGTAGGATACAAATAAAGGACTAACAGAGACAAAACTTTCTGTGATCTCATATTCTTCCAAAGGCAACTTTGAAGTTGCAGAAATATCCTCCAGGGACTCTTTCTTTTACCTACTTCAGTTTTAAGAATTCAAAGATCTGGAGAAACCATAGGGTGCACACCTAGAGTATTAAGGATCCTAGGACTGTATCAAACGCCCAGATCCAGTTTTTTCCCCTAAAATATAAGGAATTCTAAAACATGTTGAATGGGAAAGCATATATGACATACTAGAAGCCAAAAATCAAAACCCTACATTGAATGTCACAATGAAAGAAAATTCATGTGTGAGTATAACCAATTATTATTAATTCAAGCAGGTATTTTATAGTTTTGCTACTGTTTTAGGCATCTGTATGTTTTATGCATTATTACAATTGATCACAAGGGTGGTTATTACCAACGTTATTTCTAAACTACCCCCAAACCCACACTGGTGGTAAAAACATTTTTAATTATCTTGAAGCTATGCCACATTTTCTCCTTCCCTCAAGAAAAACGTGTACCTTCTAGATGGAGATAAATATAAACAACTGGTCAATAAGCACTGTTTTTTTTTCCCCCTTTATGGGAGCTTCTTCTTATATTCAAAACATACTTAAAAAACATACTTTTAACCACCAAAACTACCTGTTTGGCATCAATAATACAGAAAAACTCTGACCCAGAGTATTCACACCTATTATTTGCTTAATGCTACTTGGGAATTAGCAGGTTACTTAGAAATTGAGAAGTAATTTCAAATATTTTATTGCTGAATCCCCAACTAAAATTTTATTTCCTTGGGCTAAATAAGACATATACAGATCCATTTAAAAAAAATAGTCATCCTATTAGGCAAATTCAAATCTGCCAACCTAGTTTTAGTCCAGAACCAAATCAACAAATATAGTCAGCAACTACATAGCCACCAGGTGAGCTTTCTTGATGGTTTTTTGTGGAATGAGAGAAAGAAGGTGTCTATGTACCAGTGGAACAATTTTCTTCCTAATCCAAGTTAGCCACTGGTAGTCATCTTGTCCTAGTTGGCTCATTAGATTCCTGTGTGTTTGTCTTCTCTGAGAAAAAAATCTTACCATCAGTTCTTATTTCAGACGTGTCAGGTGACTATTTTCCCACAAATACTCATTATTACTGGGGGAAAAAAAAATTGTCCCCAAAGCTTTTAGTCATGAATGAGTACACAAACAACACTTGGATATTAATTCCATGGTGCAAGGATTTCCTGCAAGTACCTTTAATATGTTTGCATTGGCAGCAAGCATTAGGATGTGCTAATTTGGCACCATAAGTTATATGTGTAGCACAACACATTCGATAAAGTCACCCCAACCAGTATTTATCCATATGAAGAGAAAAACTGAACAAAAACATAGTTCTGATAAAGGCTGCATTCATACACCCAATACAGTTTAATTTTTTTTCACAATCGAGGGCGCTATTTAGGACTATTTTGTTAATGATAAATAAAGACAAGAATTATTTAGAAAATAAAGTACTTCACTGTTCTTTACTGTTATATATTAAGTGTCTTGCTTTATAAAATATACCCTCAGGAAGTCAAAATATTTGAAATCAGTGTTTCAAATAAAAATCGTAGCTATGTTACTGTTCAGCAACTCCATTCAAATAAACAATGGTACTGCATTCTCAAAAAAAAAAAAAGTAGCTGAGGCAAAAGCTTAGAAGTTTGCATTCTGGGCGTATAAAACACCTCACTCCGCATCCTTTAAGACTGCCACCCTGCTTCAGTAATTTGAATCTGCCATATCTTCAACAGGTAAAGCACTGTGCTGAGAATATAAAAAGTTATAAAAAGGCAATCATAAAAGATTAAATCTTGGTAGGCATGTCAGCTTTCTTTTAATAAAAACAAAAATAGTCATTGTTATCTAGTTAAATAAGTAAGTCTCTTTTGTATAGAGTGTTCCAGTTATTGAAAAAGGGCCCTTAAAAAACCCAACTGCCTAGATCTTAAACCCTACCCCCTCTTGCCCCATAATACATGTTTGAGGGAAGAGTCATTCAATGTGCAAATTGGCAAAAACAAATGTGGAGGAGAGGGGACTTCTTGAAATGACATGCCCGATCAAGTCTTGGTTTATTCTTTTACAATATCAACTTCCAAAAAGTAAAATAACCAAAGTAGTCCTAAAAATACACAAAACAGACCTTCATCTTTGCATTCCTTTCCCAATAAACACAAAAAGTATGTACAGCATGTTTAATATGCAATATGCAAAAGCTCTGTGTTGCTGTTAGCAACATCTATACCCACCCACCCTCCTTATTCACAAGTGTACCTCTACTAAACACAATTACATCACTAAGCCTGTTAGTTTGAAAGGGTCTTAAATTTGTTAAAACTGGAAAATCTTTGTATAGGGGCTCCACTCATTTGACTCAAGGTTATAGACTTCCACCGTATTCAGAAATTCATTGCCATCAAATCCTCCCACCGCATAAATGGTGGTCCCTACAGTTGCGATCCCAGCATTGCTCCTTGGTGAAGTCATGTTTCGCATCATCTTCCATTCATTTCTAGTTGGGTCATACATCTCCACACAACTGATGGCATGAGAACCATCGAAGCCCCCACCTACAAACAATTTTCCTAAAAGAGAAAGGAAAGGAGGTAAAGCTAGAGAGAGTAAGAGAAAAACTACTTAATCTGTTTTTTGCTAAAGTCAGTGGTTCTTAGTAGAAATGCCTGCTCATTCTATCAGAAAATACTCCTTAAATGCCTCACTAAGGTGGCAAGTGCTCTCTAGGAGCTATGGATACAAACAGAATAAAACTGATAAAAACCCATTCATACCTGGAACTCAGGCAATTTGAAAGGAGAGGGGTAGCATCTAACTGAAGTGTAATTCCCACAATTCTTTGTGGTAGCTACTATTACTGCCATTTCACAGATGAAATGAGGCCCAAAGAAGGTGGACAATTCACCTAAAAATGCAGCTAACTAGTGGCAAGCCAGAGTAGTTCTGTGCACTGGAAATTTTGTATTAGTCCTTCAAAAGAAGTTAAAGAAAAGCAGATTTCAGGTAACTGAACATTTTCTTGAGCTTTCCAACTATATAAAATTATTTTGGTACAAAAACTTCTTGGAAACAGACCAGGAGTCATCACTTGCTTTCAAATATATATGCAGAACAGTTAATAAGTTATTTTCAAACAGATAAAAGGTTAGCATTAAAAAAAAAATTCATGGGGCGCCTGGGTGGCTCAGTTGTTAGGTGTCTGCCTTCAGCTCGGGTCGTGGTCCCAGGGTCCTGGGATCGAGCCCCACATTGGGCTCCTTGCTCCGCGGGAAGCCTGCTTCTCCCTCTCCCACTCCCCCTGCTTGTGTTCCCTCTCTCGCTGTGTCTCTCTCTGTCAAATAAATAAATAAAATCTTAAAAAAAAAAAAATTCACTATTTCCTTATCTGTCACAACCTGTCTGCATCTATATATTTAGAGAAGAACGGACAAGGCTTGGGGGTGGGGCTGCAGGCTACAGGCCAGTAGGCTACTTGCTGGCATGTCTACACATCTGTGCTTTCAGCAGTTGAGCCACAGCTTAACTAAGATTCTGCTTTATTCCCAAGACAATGTTAACTAAACTCATTATTATAATTACATAATTAAACATATAAATCAGTAAACTGGATGTGAAAAGAAAGCTGTGTCTATATAAAACCAAGTTTAATGCTTTTGGAAAGACTTTTTAAAATAGTCTTAAGTATTGCTTCCAATTAGGTATGGAGTAGATAATTAGAAAAGACTAGATCTAGATGATCTGCACTTACTTTTGCTTTTTGCAAATCAAATTCTTTGAATTCTTGCTCTAAAGGAACAAACTCCCAAGATGATACATTTTGCATATGGTTTATGGAAGGAAAAGACTTAGAACTTCATTTAGTGAACTCATCAAAAGACCAGTGTGTTGATATATTAAGTACTGAGTCTCTATTAGAAAAGACTTCTAAAAGACAAACCATCAATCCCTACTGCATCAGAAAAGATGGCTGCTTCTGAATTCTAATTATACAAGTATATAGTCTAAGTATCATTGACATTCTCTTGGAATTTTAGAAGAAACTCATCACTCCCTATTCCTCACTTTTCCAAATCCCAACACTCACCATCAAGAACAGCTACGCCAGCTCCTCGTCTAGCCACATTCATGGGAGCGATTAAAGTCCAGGTGTTATTTTCAGGATTGTAACGTTCTACCGTGTTCAGGCAATTCCAAGACTCTGCGCCTCCAATTATGTACAAATAACCACCAAGCTCACAGACTGCAGCCTGGTGTCTACCTATAAAATCAAGTCGAACCAAATTATTTTATCTCCCAAAACTCTTAAGTCGTATACTACATATACTGTTGATTCAGAAGTTAAAATACACACAGACACACACACACAAACCCCCAAAACAAAAAACATGACACAAAAAAACTTACGAATGTTAAGAGGAGCACAGCTTGTCCACGACTTTGTTACAGGATCAAATACATCACAGTTTTTCAGTCCTTTTTGACCATATGGATCAGAGCCACCAACGATGTATAATTTCCCATTCAGAGCGCATACTCCTATGTGAGTATAAAATAAGGTTATATCTTGATAATTTAATTATCATACTTAACTACTGATTTATCCCAGAAGAAAAGTAATTTTACCTGCATTACAACGGTTAGTTCTCAATTCTGGAACAGGAGTCCAGTCATCTATGCTTGGATCATACATCTCTCCACAACTCAGGTCATCTGAGTGGCCATTCGATCCCCCTACCACATAGAGTTGGCCCTATATCAAAAGTGAGAGATTAGAATTTCTGCCATTCTGAAGTATGAGAAACAGTTAAATATGGATTGCTTCTTCCTGCAACATAATGCGCTTACCATGAGTACAGCCATTTGAAATCGAGCCCTTGGTGTTCTCATGGGAGCAAGAAAGGACCAGTGATCTGTATGTGGATCATAGCATTCAACTGTTCGAAGACACTCCTCTCTGTTATAGCCACCTGGTAAAAGGAACATCAAGATTTACGTTTATTAAACTGGACCAGGCTTTCTGGTCCAGAATGATTTAAGTAATCTGCACAAGGAGAAAAGGAATTTTTATCCATAAACTTAGTAAGGCCCCACTAGTTGATGTTTTAACTAACTGCTTACAATAGCCAAACAACATTAGCAGTATGAGTAAATTGCTTAGTCTTGGCTTGAAAATAAGGACAGAATAATGCAGCTACGTTATAGTTTAAGAATTAGAAACAGACATTTACTTAAAGGTTAGGCAACACAATAGTATTTACTTTTTATTTCTTAGTTTTTTTAGAATGTGGTAAAGTAGAATGCCAAGGGAGAAGGCACATTAAACCCTGTCTTCCAAAGTTCACGTGTCACTAGCAAGCACAAACGTCCATTTGAGAGGCTTAGCCAGTTGAAAGTTTCCAGTAAGAAAACACTTATTGTTCTGTTCTCACCTGCTGCTATGAGCTTGCCGTTCATCTCTGCTGTCCCCAGACCAGATCGTGCATACTGCATGGGCGACATGGGCTTTTCTATTAGCTCATCTGGTTGCACCTCAAAGCTTAAACTTTTAATTAGTTTTGGAGTACTCGTTGGTGAGCTCTGTGGGCTGTTTCGCCCGTGAAGGAAAATTACACAGAATACACCATCCAGCACAGCCAGGCACAAGTAAGTGTTATCTGTAAGCACAAAAGTTCTATGTTTAAGATGCAATTATTATTACTTTTGGTTGCTGCGTGATCCTGAACTGGACTCCAGATTCCAGAGTGGAATGATCTGCTACTCTTTTCCAAATTAAGTTGCTTCTCAGTTTTTTCTCCACAAACCGTCACTTTCAAAGTTATTAAATGGTTCCACTCAACACTCCTTTAAAAATAAAAGACAATCTGACAAATGTAATACACTTACTTGAAGTCTTTTCCGAAGCAACGATTTTCCACTCATGCTTAGGGCTTTGTACTGTAGCATTTGGAGAAGAGAGACATCCAGTGGAACTGCTACTTATCATCGGCTTATGGCCATTCTCACGTGGTGGCTTTTTCTGCAAAATCAAAAGGCAGCTACAGAAACCTAGCCAAAGACCATACCTGGTGTACCTTTGTTCCTGAGCTATTCCACAACACTGAAAAAACAGTATCTTTCACCTATGTATGACGTTTATATCATAACTAAATTTAAAACAAACCAACTTTCCAATTGACACAAATTACTGGCATGCTTCCATCTCCACTTGTAAAGAAACAACTATACCTACACAAGTAGCCTGGTCAGGAAAAGCTCCATTTAAACAATTAAAAAAACATGTTGTAGATCAAATATCAGATACCTCGGGGGGGGAGGGGGGGAAGGACCCCCCCAAATCTACATAAGCTCACATACTCTTTATACTAAGTGTAGAATCATCTTCCAAAAGAGCTTATTAATTTAAAAGGGTGAATTATCTGAAATAATACATTTAACCCACTGTCCCCAAGAAATGGTCAAATGTAATTAAATCATATGTACTCTGATACCCTTCATACAATGCCAGCAAAGAGTGAGCAGACATTTATCCAATCCAGTCCCTCTGAGAAGTATTTTTCAGGACAAAAGTGGCAGTTAACAAGAAACACTGAAAGGTATATTTCTTTAGGACCACCTTATAGGTATTATAGAGTGCTTTTCTAGACAAATCAAACTACATCAAAACACAAAAAATAGTAACCAGAAATGGAACAGTAATACTAAAAGAACCAAACATTCACAGAAGTAGAATACACAGGACCACTAAAAGAGGGAGAAATGGGCAAAGCTATAAATTTTCAAATGATTGTTAAGAGAATTACATTGTGTTCTTGTGTATGAGTTCCCTTTGATGGTTTTCTTCCAATTACTTTAGCCCTTGACACTTCTAAAGGCTATGATCACATGGAATTAGAGGAGTCAAAGACACCCTAAGAGGAACTACCAAATGAACAGGTACCATGCTGAGTCCCTAACCAAGTCTGCTTATCCACTTATTTCAGTCCCCAGGGCCAGAGACACATGGGTAGATAAGATTTATAGTAGAAATTTGTCTCTTGTGGCAACAAAAAGCCACGTAACAACTCTTAGAGGAGAAGATGTTGGTAGCTACTTGAAGCTGTGAAAAGTCTGGTCTGTGCCATTCAACAAGCGTGGTTACAGCATATGAGGCTATTTTGAGAAGAGGCAGAGAATGCACCATGTTAATGGTTACCATTAAATTCTACTTAGACATTTGTTATATACCTAGGTATTACTAGGCACTTTATTCACAACATCTCTTTTAATCCAGTAAGGGTAGTACTGCCCTTTTATCCATTTTATAGGTAACAGTACTCAGAGAAGATAATTCATTGCCTAATGCAATACAACTAAAAGAAAGATTAGAAGTTCTGAGTATAAAGCCACTCTTTTTGTACTATGACAGACTTGTGTCCTCTGCTACTAGAAATTACAAGTTACATAAAACGCCATCCCAACCTGTGGGAAGAAGGGATCCAAAGTATCACAAGTTGATGATGCTTACATTAAGAGCTTTTATCACAGTAAGAAAACTGTTCTAACATATGGACTATAATTGAGAAAAAAAAAAAAATCAACGTGAAAGAGAAAAGCATGGTAACAACGAAGACTATTTGGGGTTTTTTTTTTTAACAAGTCGTACAGAAGTGCTGGTTAACTCCTTTATACTCCTTCTGGAACATTTCAAACAATCCTTTCCTCTCCTTTATCTTCAAACTTTCCTGTATCAACTCCTCCCACCCAGCCACCCACTGGCTCCACTTTCTTTGCCTCTGGCTTACCAGGGGGTAATCTCTGGTGGCTGCTTCTTTTTCAACCACTATTACTTCTCACGCTAAGGGATTCTTGACCTTAATACTCTTTGGAACTTACACCCACTAAAGGTTACCAAGGGGCCTCCCAAAACTAATGCAGAAGACATGGTATCTGTAACCTTCTTTTACATGACCTCCCGAAGAATGATTTGACACAGTTAACAATTTATTGTCCTCCTTCAAACTTTCTCTACCGATGTTAGCTAGCTTTTTAACATATTTTGATTCTAATTTCTTCCTTCCTTTCTAATGGCTTCTTCTCAAACTCTTTTCCTATTCCTCAAGCCTAATGTGTCCCCTCATCCTGTTTTACTTCATGATTTTTATCCAGGGAACCACCTTCTAATGAGTCACATGTCAGAATCCCATTTTCTCAAATTCTTCCTTTTTCCTTAACTTTCTTACTCTAAATGATTACTAAGAACTCACTCAACCTTTGAAACTATAAATGTCTAGAGTCCACTCTTCCTCCTTCAGGCCCTTGGATCAAGTCGTCATTTTTTTTAACGACTACTTATAAAAGTCTGTAAATTGGTCCCACAAACTTTAATCTACCTTCTATACTTGGGTCATAAAAATTGAAGGGTTTAATGCAATCACTTACTAGAATAAGAAAAACAAAAGGAAACAAACCACAGATCAGTTGGAGTCCCATGACCTAGAGACTGCCCATATGATAGTTAACCACTTGTCTTCAATGTGACTAATGTGTGGATTTTTGCTGTACAGAAATACAGTAATTTAACCAATCCCCCTATTGTTGGGACTATTGCCCAGTTTTACACTATTACTAAAGTTGTGAAATATCTCTCTTCATATCACTCTCCTCCCTGGTCTAAAAATCTTTGAAAGTTCCCCACTACCTGTAGGATCAAATGTAAGCCCCCATCAGGTGGCATTTCCCTATTTTCTCAATCTTGTGACCAGCCATTCTAAGCCTATCATCCTTGCACAGGTATTGTTTGCTGACACACTTCCCTCTGCTATGCAAACTCGTCTCAATCCTAGGACTGCTCAAATGTTGCCTCCATTTCCCTAGTTTCTCTCCTGTTCCACCATGCCCTCCCCTTTATGCCTTTTGCAGATACCTTTTTTTTTTTTAAAGATTTTATTTATTTATTTGAGAGAGAGAATGAGAGAGAGAGAGAGAGAGCGCATGAGAGGGGGGAGGGTCAGAGAGAGAAGCAGACTCCCTGCTGAGCAGGGAGCCCGACGTGGGACTCGATCCCGGGACTCCAGGATCATGACCTGAGCCGAAGGCAGTCGCTTAACCAACTGAGCCACCCAGGCGCCCGCAGATACCTCTTGTAAGACTGTACCACTGCAATCTACGGCTGTAAGGTCCTGCACGCAGAAACTGTCCCTCACACACCTAACATCACGGCCTGCCACTTATTGGGCCCTCAAACTTCGCTTGTTTAAAGAGTAACTTTTAAAAAAAATGTTAACATTGGGGCGCCTGGGTGGCTCAGTCGTTAAGCGTCTGCCTTCGGCTCAGGTCATGATCTCAGGATCCTGGAATTGAGCCCCGCATCGGGCTCCCTGCTCAGCAGGAAGCCTGCTTCTCCCTCTCCCACTCCCCCGCTTGTGTTCCCTCTATCGCTGTCTCTCTCTGTCAAATAAATAAAATCTTTAAAAAAAATAAAAATAAAAAAAATGTTAACATCTTTAGAGTTATGAGGAAAAATATTCTAAATGTTCAAAATGCACAACTATGAACAAAGTTCTCAACTCAAACCCTGACACTTTTTGCGAAAGTAAAGATCTTTGGCCACTACTGCCACAGAATACCTGAGAACTTCACCAATCAGGTTTATCATTTACTTTCTATTAAAGAAAACCATCCCTTAAAACTGGGTTAACTCAGCCTACTCTATAGTTTATCCCTCACAAATACAACGTTGAGCTGAAGCCCAAACAAAAAGAATGCATACTATATGACCACTTATGTTCACTTCAAACACAGGCAAACTAGTCTATTGTTTCAGAAGTTAGAATAATGGTTTCCCCTGGGGGATTGTGTAGGGAGGTGACTGGGAAGGGGCAAAGAAAGGCTTCCAGGATGGTAGAAATCTCTTCTTGACTCAAGTAGTGTTTAAATTAGTGGGTTCACTATTTGACACTTATGATTTGTATACTTTTCTCTCAATTATTTGTCCCTAGACTAAAAAAGTTTATACCTGAGATTAAAAAAAATAATAAAAAATAGGGTCTAACAACACTCTTCCTGTTGCAAAGTAATTTTTTGTAATCTAACCCAAAAAAATCAATTTCTACTTTGCTTCATCTTACTGGCCTTTCTACCTGTAAATCCTATTTCATTGAGAAAAAAAATCTAAATGTGTTGAATTCATTTCTTTTTATGTGGCAAAAACAGTAACTGTTAAGAAAGATAGGCTTGTTTTGTCCCAAAAATGTTTCTGTTCAGTTATACCAATGAAATTCTTCCACTTTCCTTTATTAAAGGAAAATTTCAGTATGCTATAAAATGCTCTAATCCCATTTTAACCTGCGGTTACCTCAGATGTGCAATGTGTACCTGCACAAACTGAATGTGGTCATCATCACTGCCAAACACCTCAGCCTGTCCATCTAGTAGGTTCCCATCAAGCAGCTTGTGATCAGCTGAGTAGTACAAGGTTTGAACCTGCAAAACAGCAACAGAACACCCATGTGGCTACCGTCTCCATGGCTACTCCACTAGTATGCAGATCACACAAACGCCTCAAGGTAACCTCCAGTGTGCTTCTTGAACTTCTTGACATCTTGCTCTGGCAGGATCCCGAAGTAAAGAAAATACAGGTCATGGTTGTAAAAATTTAAAAAACAAAAATCAAATACAGAATCTTCTAATACTGGCCGAAGAGTCCTTGGCTTGATTGGCTTGAAAGAAATCTTCATTTTCTCATAGCTTCTATTATATGGCATTAAGAAAAAAAGCACTAGTACAATATATAGAGGCTCTTAAAGAATATACATATTTACAATAAAATGTGGAGTATGGCTTACACCTTTGAAGTGGTCTGATTTGCATTAACATATTTCTGTCCTGTAGGCAATGCCAAGAAAAACAGATAAAAAGCAAATGCAAAACGCAAACAAGCTGTAGAGATACCTCCCTTAGCAGATGCAAACACATGGTTAATGCACCTGATTTTCAAGTGGGAAATGATATAAAACTTAGGGAGCACCTGTTGGCCTTCCTAGAATATGATAACAGTTATGTTTCAAGGCCTAACAGATCTGGTAAGCCTTTAGTGAGTGTGAAAGGCTCAAGTGGAATGACAGATGCAGGGTCACTCTACTGCTCCATCTGCATACGTTTTAATTCCCACCATTTCTCCATCAAATTTTTCTTGTGTGTTTTTAAAAAGTAGCCCAAGGTAAGTGAGTGACTATATGTATGAACAACACCATTGAAAAACACAAAGCTTTAAAGAGAGAATCCTGTAAAGGAGTAAACACCATTAAATCATCATCGCTCTCTGCCCACAGCGGATTTTTCTTAGGAGAACTGGGGCAGGACTGCTGCTTCTTTACGTGTCAATACACTTGAGGTTTCTTCTTGTTTCTTCAGTCTTGGGTATCCTAGTTTTGTTAATAAACCTATGGGGAGATAAATCAATGGGGAGGAACAACCATTAGAAGCTTTTACCTACTTTCAAATTTAAAGCAAAAACCTGTGAAGAAAAACTTAGAATCTACAGAAAATTTCAGTACCACCTCCCATTTCTAAAGCAAATTACATGCTACTTTAAAGGAAGTTAACAGCACATAATAAGCGAAGAAATAAAAAAAGAAAAGCAGAAGACCAAACTGAACGGTTCATTCAGCTCACCTGGACACCCCCCCTGTTTCTCAGCTTAGGGGTACCTATAGCAAAATTTAAATTCTTTAGGGTCATGGTTATAAAATAAAAGTGAGAGGGAATCCTTCATGTTATAGCAAAATAAATTTTAAGAATTGTTGAATCCCATTTACTTTAAAACTAACCTCTTCCATCAGCTCTTCCAGACTGTCTCCATTCTCCCAGATGCTACGCTGCACCCAGTTGATTACCTTTGTATACAATTTGCCATTGCTGGGCAAGCAAACATTATCTTCAAGCATTACCTCCAACTAGAGTTAGGAAAAAACAGTGACACATAGATCAGTGTTGAGTCTCTAATCCTCAGCTAAATGCTCAATTTCATAATAAAACGGTCATAGATGCCCAATCACATTCCATATATTTACTCTAATTTATAAGAAAATCAGTAGCCAAAAAATACACAAACGGGTAGGCAGAAAATTGTTACACTGCTAAAAATAACAGTATCATTTCGATGTACTGTCTTTTTCCCAACCATTACTTACATGCTTGAAACATGGGACAAAGATTCCGTGCCTGGAACTAAGTAGTATATATCTCTTGATAGATTTTTACTCCTTACCTTTAGCCGTGGAAGTTTAAGAAACTCTTCCTCTTCTGAAATTTGTAACAAATGCTCCTGAATATAAGCATCAACCTTATTCAACAAACGGGAGTCTCCCATACAACTTGCAAAATTTCGGTAAGAGATGCAGCTGGTAACATCCATTCTAGATAGTAAATAATCACCACAAACCTTGGAAAAGAAATACATAAGCACCAACACTTACATATATTTTATTTAACAAATATTTAATACTCAATGCGTAAGCATTATGTGAAGATATAAAGATGAATCAAAAATCACTGCCTTAATCAAACAACAATGGGAAGAACATACATATACAAACAAACATCGAAGAATGCCATTCAAATGTCTAAGTTGTTTAAGGAAAGATGCAACAAACTGAAATGCTGTGATAATGCATATGAAATGTTCAAATAAGTATTTCCAACTAGAATAATTAGGTAAGACTTCATCGTGAAGGCAGTATCTGAACTGGGATCTACACGGGAGATGATGCTGAATGCAGAATAGAGGAAGCAGGGAAGAAAGATGTTGCGAACAATTTAGTTTGGCTGGAGCAAAGACAAGACAGGTAGGAAATAATTTTGGAAAAAGAGCAACATTAGGGAAAACCTACACTGCAAACTTGAGGAATATGTGCTACAAATCATAGAAGGATGCAGAGACGTGACATTATAGGAGGGGCCAGGAAACGTCCTCTTAAGGCTAAATAGTATTTTAGGCTTTTGGACCATACTGTCTTTGTCGCAACTACTCCACTCCATCACAACAGGTGGAAAGCAGCCAGAGACCTTATGTAAATGAAAGCTGTGTTCCAATAAAACTTTATAACAGGCAGCTGGCTTACAGTTTACTGACCCCCAAATTAGAGAATTAAATGTTTTTTGTTTTAAAGATTTTATTTATTTATTAGAGAGTGAGCATGCAAGCGCACAAGTGGAGAGTGGCGGAGGGAGAGGGAGAAGCAGGCTCCCCACTGGGCAAGGAGCCTGATGCGGGGCTTGATCCCAGGACCCTGGGATCATGACCTGAGCCGAAGGCAGACGCTTAACCAACTGAGCCACCCAGGCACCCCAAAAATTAAATGCCTTTTATTCTATGAATTATTAAGCAGCTCTCACTGGCGTTAAGGTCTAGGAGAACTTCTTTTTTTTTTTTAAGATTTTATTTATTTATTTGACAGAGAGATAGAGAGAGAGCACAGATAAGTCAGAGTGGCAGGCAGAGGGAGAGGGAGAAGCAGGCTCTCCGCTGAGCAGTGAGCCCGATGCGGGGCTCGATCCCAGGGTCCTGGGATCACGACCTGAGCTGAAGGCAGACGCCCAACTGACTGAGCCACTCAGGCGCCCCTCTAGAAGACCTTTTAAAGAGGAACTCCAGAACGAAGAACAAATGAACTGAGAGAATATAAGTTATATGATTAACTCTTGAGAAAAACAGGAGTATTTTATTTTACATCCTGCTATCAGTGACTGATACAGCTACCCGACCGAGAAGACTACTGGAAGAGCATGGGTTTAGCTCAAATTATCTGAGTGAAATATGACTTTTCTCTATAACTATAGCTAAATGGTTAATAAATGGTTAAAATAACATTCAGTTCTCTAGGGGATGGGGCCATTTTCAAGTTCTTGAAACTAAAAAATGGCTTATGACAAATTATGCATTCTAATCATGTAAAAACAGACTTGCTAGTAATAGTCCTCCTTATATATGTTAACTTCTGGTACTCTACCTGCTTTACTCGGTCCATCTTCAGCTTTTTTGCCGCAGAATAAACATCTTTTACCAATTCTTTATCGGCTTTCAACCTTTTAAAAAAAAAGTTCTTTATCACTTAGGATACTAAGGCCTTAAAACACAAATACTTAACTGAAATAAATTTAGACAGACTTGGAATTTCCTGATGACATCCCCTAATTATACAATTTATAAAGTACTTACTGAGCAGTGTAGGCATAATTCAGTAAGACTTCAACAGCTTCTGGATTGAGATCATCAAATTTAACATGAGAAATTCCATGAGGATCACTATCACTATTAAAGATTTCAAATAAATAGGGACTGCAGCAAGCCAGGACTGCTCTGTGTGCTAACATCTCATGGCCACAGACCTGAAATTATGAGGAATTAAAATTAGAAGTACTGTGGACTATGTATAGCTAATTACCACACCGGATTCTTTAATATTTATAAGTAAATCATTGTTTTTTAAAGTTATTTCATGAAATGCCTACCATGAAAAAGAAAATAAGCAAATCTAAGAACTTACTGCTTTTAGTAATGAAATATCAATTCTGTAGGTTTCCAATAAGTTTTAAATACCTGAAGTCGAACATCACAGAACTGGCCACTTTTCCTCAGGGCATTTAATTTGGCAACAGAAGACTCAATAAAATTTTCGTCTTCAAACATTAAATATCCATTGGGAATCATTTTTCCTTATAAATTTGGCTAAAGGGCAGAAAGAAAGCGGTGTTATTTTACTTGTGAATGAGGATTTTTATAATTATACCTTAAAGAGTAATACGGTATCTTTATTTTCAAATTCCATCCTATCAACACAAAAATGTTATTACACAAAAAACATTGCTGAAACACTGGCACTGAATGTCCAAGTCTTTGTACCCCTGTACTTTGGTCCTAAGTCTTTGAGGATTCATACAGCGGTGAGTATCTCAACGCTTTTGGTCTAGGTTTCCATGCACATTCATTGCGAAGGGTAAGAAATGTCAACCCAGCCCTGCACAAACCCAAACAAGGAGCAATCTAAGAACCCTGGAAGGATGTAAAGTGGTCATCACTTATAGGCTTCCATCTTCTGGGCTGCTGTCATTGCTTTACTCCCAAAGCAAAGATATACAAGACAAATGTAAATTCTGTTCCCTTTGCAAGGTTCAGATATTAGAAATCACTTATCTCCTAAGAATACATGCTAGAAATTTAATGTTCTTTAAAAAAAAGCTCCATTTCACCTTTACTTGTGAACAACTGACTAATGGCTATACAAAATCTATCATTAAAAAGCAGCAATAGGAGATTTCAGTTTGAGCTGATTAAATTCAAAACAGTTTATAGAAAGAAAAAATAGAAAAATGTTTTTTTCTACAAATGATTACTGACTTTCCCTTTAAGAAAATTATGAAAGGCTGTTAGTAGACTGGACACAGTCTTCAGAAGAACAATGTGTCTTAATGTTGCACTGAGCCCTGAATATTCACTTACCTACTGAACTGGTGAGAAATGGATTTCTGGGACGTCTTAGATAATCCAAGGACAAAGGAGTGTTAAAACTCAGCACTTCCTCAAGGTATGAAGACAGGTGGTTGAAGTGAAGGCAGAGGTGTCTTAAGCTCTAATGGTGATTCCAAAACTATCAGGCTTGAAATGATGTAATCAAGTCCTTAAAAGCTATAGACACGAATTTCTTCTGTGATAATCATGCATCATAATCTGTAATAATGACAAATTTTAGATACTCAGAATGATCAAAGACTGTCATTGATCTAAGTGCATTAGATCAAAGTCCTTATCTTGAAGACATCTTATTGTCAATGACAGAAGTACAGAAAATAACACAAATGCAATTATACATAAACATTTTTCATTTGACCTACAACTATTCAGGTGATTAAAACAAACAAACAAACAAACACTTTCCCTGGAAGACAGGAGCTAATAACGTGTATCATTTGAGTGAGATATACAAGCACAAGATTAGAGAACAAATACAAATATTGGTTAACTCTAATATTCTTTACTATTAGGTTACAACTAACATACAAACATAGGATCTGTCCATTTTCACCAGCCAGCAAGCAACCTTTGGGCATTATTCCCAGACATGTATACAATGTTATAGTCAAACCGGACACACTGTTCCCCAAAATGTGGTCTGCTCTTCCTAGCCTCTATACCTTTGTTCAAGTTCTTCTCTCTTCTTGGAATACCCTTAATGCAACCTCTGCCAGATGAAATCTTACCTCCATAGAGCCCCTGCCAAATCCCCCCAGTTGAGAGAAGTTTCTCCCTATCTTCCACATACTGAACACTCTCTGAAAGCCATGTGTAATCTTCCAGCTGGTCTGTTGAGTTGGGCTTCTGTGGACCTCCTTATCTTCCTTGATTCAAGGCCCTGTAAGGCAGAGCCTCTGTCTTGTTCATCTTTGTATCCATCCCATCTCCCCACTACCAAAACAACTAGCCTAGAAACTTAAATACAAAGATGAGTACTAAGAAGTGAACTAAATAAACAAAAAGGGAAAATACTGATGCCTGTTCTTTGTATGGTCCTTTTGCTTATATACAGTAATAAACTACTAACGGAATAATTCTAGTTCAGACCACATCTTCAAAGTAATCATATTCAGTCCTCCTACCTCCATTTCCCCCCTTCATTTTCACGTGTCATCAACTCCAAGTGTCAAATTCAGATGGTACTTATTTTTTAATCACCTGAACTGCTATGACACCACTGTCATTATAATTCAGGAAACGAGAACTAAATAAATTATTTGAAAGATGTACACACTTTAAAAAATGGACATCTTAAAATTACCTGGATTTTCCTGATACATCAATCAAACCCAGAATTCTAACAATTACGTTCAGGTGAATGAATAATGACTTAACCCAGAACCCACTGAAGGCTGGTCCAGCTCCAACTGAACAAACTGTTAAGTTCAACACATGCACAATCTGTAATGGAGCTGGATCCCACATGCCCTAACTGGTTTCTCTATAATTTAAATTCTATTCTATTTCAAGGACATCCTGAGTAATTGTGACTCAGGTTGGGGGTGTGGTCAATGCTTACCCTGCAACAAAACTGTATCATACTATTATGTAATACTGATTTCCTCTGCTCTAGAGTTGCATCTAGACCAGTTAGTCCAGCCTTTAAGAAATAAGTTCTGAGGCGCCTGGGTGGCTCAGTCGTCTGGCATCTGCCTTCGGCTCAGGTCCTGATCCCAGGGTCCTGGGATACAGCCCCACATCCGGCTCCCTGCTCAGCGGGGGGCCTGCTTCTCCCTCTCCCACTCCCCCTGCTTGTGTTCCCTCTCTCACTGTGTCTCTCTGTCAAATAAATAAATAAATCTTTAAAAAAAACTAAGTTCTAACAAATGATTTCCAAATACCACACAATTCTATGTACACAGAGAGAACACACCATCCTAAGAAAACCTTCAGACATTTTCAGCCAAGACCCAGCTCAAATTAAGAAAATCTTTGTATATATGATACATACTTGGGTGGCCAATCCACAGACATAGTTGGTAACTCCTCACTTCAGTTTCATAAGCTGCTCTTAAAAGGGTGAAGAGGGGAGGGAGAATCCCTCCATGCAAATTAGATTGATATAATTAAAATGTGCTTTTTGAAAAACCATACCAGTTTTAATTATTATTCATTGTTTCTCTGTAAACTAGTCTTGATCTAACCAAAAGTAAAAATGACATCTATTTATATTTGATAAATTGGAAGTTCTACTTAAAATTTTTTTTGGGGGGGAGATGGTTAAAATCACTTCAGTCCTTTGGAAGAAAAACTGAAAAATTTCTGGAGCAACTCTAGGTATACAAATTTGTACAATATTATTAGTTTTGCAATAAAATGAGTTCTTCTATATTTAGACCTTGAAGATTTTTCTAGTACCTCAAGGTCTTAATATGAATCTCATCTCTTCAATGATCAGTACAACCCTACTTGATTTTAAGAGCTAGCCCAAGTCCACTTGACATTTAAGTTAATGCAACAAACTTACTTTACTCAATTACTGTCCTCATATTCTGTAGGTCCCTACTCTCAACTCCCCCCCCCCCAAGTTGGAGGAGGTTATATCAACTCCTGCCTGCATAACCAAGTCTTTGAAAGTTCACAGTCACTTTCACTCAAGTAAGCATTGGGCAAATTGAGTTTCAAATGATTCTAAAAATTTGTAGATCTTAGTTTGGTCTGTGAAGCTCAAACTCAGTAACTGGTGGAACAAAAATGTGGGCAGAATTTTTTTTCCTTGAAAAGCCAAACCAAAAGCCCCAACAACCTAGAGTTATACAAAAGTGTAAAACTTAAAATTTTCTTTGGTATTTAAAGAACACGAAAACACTAATCCAAAGGGATATATGCACCCCTATGTTTACTGCAGCATTATTTACAAGAGTCAAACCATGGAAGCAGCACAAGTATCCATCCATAGATGAATGGATAAAGAAGATGTGGCATGTACACACACACACACACACACACACACACACACACAAAGGGATATTACTCAGCCATAAAAAAGAATGAAATCCTGCCATTTGCAACAACATGGATGGATCTAGAGAGTATAATGCTAAGCAGAATATACCAGAGAAAGACAAATACCACATGATTTCACTCATATGTGAAATTTAAGAAACAAATGAACAAAAGAAAAAAGAGACAAACCAAAAAACAGACTCTTAACCATAGAGAACAAAGAGATGGTTACTAGAGGGGAAGTGGGTAGAGGAATGAGTGAACTAGGTGGAGGGGATTAAAAGTACACTTGTCTTAATGAGCACTGAGTAATATATGGAACTGTCAAATCACGATATTGTACACCTGAAACTAATACAGTGCTGTATGTTAACTACACAGGAATTAAAATCTAAAAAAAATTTTCTTTGCTATTTAAAATATACATTTGACTAATTCACTTTAAAAATTAAAACTGGGGGGCGCCTGGGTGGCTCAGTTGGTTAAGCAACTGCCTTCGGCTCAGGTCATGATCCTGGAGTCCCTGGATCGAGTCCCGCATCGGGCTCCCTGCTCGGCGGGGAGCCTGCTTCTGCCTCTGACCCTCCCCCCTCTCATGTGCTCTCTCTCTCTCATCCTCTCTGTCTCAAATAAATAAATAAAATCTTTAAAAAAAAAAAATTGAAACTGGGGTCAAATACAATATATTCTGGTAAATACACTTCAGTTCCTTAGTATTGCCAGTGCAAGAAAATGGAGACAGAAGACTCATAAATGAGTAATTAAACTGCTTTAGTAACACCCAGAAGTTCACACGTTATGTTACCACAGGCCCCAAAAAGATTAGCTTAACTGAAATACAATTCAACAGGTCTTATCCAAGAGTTGTAAAAAAAAAAAAAAAGGTAGGCACAATATGGCCTCCCCTCCAAATTCTTCTCGGGCCTTCAGTAAGTGCAAGATAAAATGTTATCATCAAACTTTCAAAGCATCCTTAAAACCTCAAGGCAAATTACAAATATTATTTAAGTTTCAAGGCAATCTTTTGAGGGCAGCCAACTCACAAAATAGGAATGAACTCTATTTTTAAAGGACAGGTTTTATAATTATACAAAGGAAATCAATCTCTGTAAAACCAGAAGTTATACATTCCCAACGTCACCTTTCAAACTACCATCTCAAAACTCACCAAACTCATTCACTTCCTCCATCCTCATTGTTCTGAAATTCTTATGTTCCCATTTATGGCACCAAACATATGGCAGGCACAATTTGGAATGGGATGCTCCTAATACCAATGGAGTTAACTCCAATCCCCCAGCCCTGAAAACTTCACAGACCAACCAGAAAGACAGATAAATCAAGCAGTGAAAATAGTTCAAACAAAAGAGGAAAGGGGTATGACAGCATACATATTCCAGAAACTGCAGCTATTTCTGTTTCAATGCATTATAGTCTGCAGGATGCATATGGTAAATAGTGGGAGAGGAAGTAAGAAAGATCAATGTTAAGGTTTAAACAATGCTGGAGAGCAGAAAAGGATTATTAGCAAGAACACTCTAGCAGAACTGTGGGGAATGGTCTGGAGGAATAAATAAAATATGGAAGCAGAAACATTAAGATATTATATATACCCTTGCTTATCCTATACTTTAGCTTGGATATGTGTGGCATCATTATCAAAATCAGTATCAAAATTAGAATTCCAAAAAGCTTAACAGTTATTTTGAGTTTGCTGCATGCTCAAAGTTAGTAAAGAAGGAAAAGAGGAATTTGCTTTGGGACATTATAATGCGGAGGTACCTGCTGGGTATTCAGGTTGATACCAGAAGTGCTGGAATACTGATCTGACAAAAAAAAAAAAAAAAAGAATACTGATCTGATAGGTAGGAAAATACTGATAGGTTTAGAAATCACAAGGGGTAATTCAAGTTTACAAGTGAAGATAAGCATGTATTTTCTGTGCTTCTAACAAAAGCCCAGAGATCACCCCCTTGTTCATAATTCCTCCATTTACACTCTCTAAAGATAGGAGGATCTCCGACCTTTTAGAATTCCTTCATTGAGATCTTTGACTATAAAATCATATTGTTGAAAAGTCAATGAAATGATTTTCAGGAGTACTTTATCTTAGTATCAGCGATTAAGACATTTCCCTAATGAGAAAACATTTTACATTAAAAAACATTTGCAAAACTACATTCAATTGCCATCTAAAATATACCTCAACCACGAAAAAGCCCCCACTCCAAAGTAAGTAGCCCAAAAGATACCAATTTAAAACTAAAACCAAAACCTGGGATCCTCTGGGTTTTTTTGGCGGGGTGGGTGTTTAGAAAAACGGTACAAATGAAGAGGTCAGTGGTTCTAGTCCGGTTTACCACCAACTACCAAATTATAGACATTTGATAAGCAGCCTGCCAGCTAGCATTAAATGATACTGTTGTTAATCCAATTTTATTTATTTTTTAAAGATTTTATTTATTTACTTGACAGAGAGAGACACAGCGAGAGAGGGAACACAAGCAGGGGGAGCGGGAGAGGGAGAAGCAGGCTTCCCGCTGAGCAGGGAGCCCGATGCGGGGCTCGATCCCAGGGCCCTGGGATCATGACCTGAGCCGAAGGCAGACGCTTAACGACTGAGCCACCCAGATGCCCGTTAATCCAATTTTAAATAGTGTTTGCCTTATCTCCAGATATACAACTGCTCTCCTCAGCATCTTTAAGATGGAAGTTTCAGCACGATTATGCCTAAAACTATTCATCAGTATTTTGTTATCCTTAAATCAAATGCCAGTGCTAGAATTACTAAACGAAAATATGGATTCTGGTAGTTTAGTCAATGCTGGACTTGTTCAACTGTTAAGAGTAGTACTAGGCTTCCAAAGTTGTTACTTATTACTAGACCGAAGATCACCACATAAAGTCCTTAAAGAACAGTTTGATACCAGGGTATTCTAATCGTCCATCACTGGTTAACAGACATTAGGAAACAAAACTGCGCCCTTGAAGCATATTTCTAGTTGCTATAAGTTTTGAAACGTCAGCTGTTTCAAACAATAGCTCTGTCTACTATGTATTGAGCAACAATCTATTTCTAAAATATTTGTGGTCCAAGTCTTCTTACATTCAACTCTCAATGCGGTATTGCCCGATACTTTGCTACCATCAAGAACTTACAACCAAACACCGTTTTGCAAGATGCGTTTAAGAATGGAAAAAGAGCAAACCTCTCCGCCGATTTCTTTTGTAAAAAGGAAAGTGGCGATCGCCCCAGAGTGACTGAGGAGCCCCGTAGCCCCAGGCCTTCCTCCCCGCGCTGCCGGGAGGGCGCCCACTCCCAAGGCTGGAAGGCAAGGGGCCCATCGCCCGCACACCCCCGGCTGGGATTGGCCCGCCACGCAGTCATTCAGAGCCGACACGTCAGGGCAGCTGCTCCCTCCCTCCTCCCGCCCCCTTCTCCCCGCGCTTGGCAAGAAAAGCGGGCAACGTGGAGCGGGAACAAAGGACCCCGCGGCCCTCGGCGATCCGGGACGCGGTGGCACCCCACTCCGGGCCCGGAGCACCGATGCAGCCTGGGGCCGGCTCCCCGCCCACACGCGCCGGGTCCTGGGAGGTCCCAGGGAGGAGAGTCTAGACCTCGGTTAGACCCAGACACTAGGAGTCGGTTCCTGACAGCGGGAAAGGAGATTCCCGCGTCCTCCTTCCGGCAGTCATCCTTGCCCCGTGGCGCCCTGACCCAGGCCCCCGAGGATCCCACGGGCAAAAACTCCCGCCCTACTTCCTCTGCCCCAGCTCTCTCTGAGGCGGCCGGCACCCGCCTCGGCCGCCAACGCGACGCGGCAACCATGGCAGCGCCAGGAGCGTCCTTCCCCGGGACCAGAACGCTGCTCCGCGCCTCGCACCGTCTCCCCAGCCGCCCGCACCATCCCTCTGCTCGGACTCCGGGCGCCCTCTCCCTCCTCCACCGTCTAGGTCCTGCGCGTATTACCTGGTTCATCTCTGAAGAGATGGAAAAACTCATGTCTGGAGCTTCGATGGGGAGCAGGAGGAAGCGGGCGGGAATCGGCCCAACGGAAACCGCCTCGAGGCCGCGGAGGGGGGGAGCGGTCGAGCGGGAAGACGAGCGGTCAGTCCGCGGAGGCTGCGAGGAGGGGGCCGCGCCACCGAGGGTTCGCGGGGACTCGCTCGCTCGCTAGCACTGCCGCGCCGAAGCAGCAGGCGGAGAAACTGTGCCGAGCAGCTCGGAGCTCCCGACCTCCACGCGCGTCCCGGAGACACTGCCGCCGCCGCCGCCGCCCGCTCGCGCCGCACCCCCTCGCACGTCACCACGTGCGCCGCCGCCGCCGCCGCCAGTGCCTCCCGGCAGCTTCCGGCCCGAATCCGTCGGCGAATCACAAGCGAGCACGAGAAAGCTCCCGCTCGCGGCCCCGCCCACCGCTCGCCCAGACTCTCCTTCACCCCCTTGGGTTCCTTCCTGCTCGGCTCAACTAGGTCAAGGCAAGGTGATCCCAGGGAGAGAGGCAGTGTTTAGGGCGCGCCTCCTTTTATTTATCGCGTTGTCGTCTCCTTCCCTAGCCTCGCACCCTCGCTTCGCCCTTTCGGACTGTGCCGGAACTGGTTTCCTCCAGCCGCCCTCACCTGTTTTGCCTCCCCCTAGAGGCACAATAACCGGAGATCAGACGTGGGAGATTAGATTTCTCGACGTCAAATTTACATCTAGGCAACTGCCCTAGACTGGAGCTGACCGCCGCGGACCTTAGAGCCTGCAGTTGGCCGTGGGCCCTCACCTTTGTTGAAGGGTGCGGGGAGGGGGTGTGAGCGTTGTGAGTGAGAAGAGAGGCACGCTGGGGGAAGGGGTGAAAGTATTCAGTAACTGAAAAAATCATTGGCGAGGTCAGAGAAGGCCTTCTATTAGTGTTGCTATAAAAACCTGTTTACTTCTCCTTTTGGTCCCCCGGATTTCTGTTTTGTCTGAGCGCGGCTCTCCTTTCGGAGACAGTCCTTTCTTTGCTGGTCTTGCCCTCTTTGGGAAAAAGAAAAAAGCCTGGAGAATCAGCAGTCCCTATCCTAACCTTCTGGGGCCTCTTAGACCACATGCCAAACTTAGTTATCCACCCTGCCTCTTTGCCCCAAGAGGCAAACCTGTTCCGGGGACACACGAGGTATATTGGGCTCTGACGGCAACTTCATGTGACTGAAGGGCATGCTGGAAAGTTTCCTAGATTAAAGGTGAGGGGATTTGCCGAGGTAAAGTTTAGAGTTTGGCAGAGGCTTCCAGGCTAACGTCCTGTTCGATTATCCTGATTTGGGGAGGGCACTTAAGCGGTCTAGGCCCAACCTTGTTTGTATTTGACCACTCAAGTTAGTTTATAGACATTTCTAGGAGCCTACCGATCTTTATCATGAACTATTTATGCTTATGGGAGCGGGAAAAGATGAATGTTGGGGCCCTTCATCTGCAATAGAAGCTTTACAACTTTTCTTTCTAAAATCTTGAGGCAAAGAGGCTTGTTTTTTCACCCCTGTTCAGTTGTGGGAGGAAACAGGAACTAAGATATCTATTAGTATGACTGTTCTATCTTGAGGAGAAAAAGACTGACATTTGCCACTGGGCTCTTGTTTTTGTCTTCTGATAATTAATAACGATAGCAGTGTTCACTTTTATTGCAAATGAAGCTATTAGAGTACATGCCTCTTAAGTTTTTTTTTTAATATCATGGGCTTCATTCTTTCAGTAAGAGAGTATGAATTGCCTACTTTGGAGAGGCACATGACTGTGTGGCCTGCTGGACACATGGTCCCTCTTGCTGTACTCTAAATAGTGCCTTTGTGACCTGAAACAGTCAACACTTTTCTTAAAGCTACAGTGTGATCAGTCCATGCATTTTTGCCTTGTATGGAATTTCACATTTACATATTACCTTTTCTATAGATAATGGCATAATTAATTAATTCCATTTGTCTTCGAGTCAACTCCAGACTCAAGCATATCTATTCAAGTGCTATATAATCCAGATGAAAACTTGAAAATGGAACACTGGCAATTTCAACCTTATAAAGTCACAAATTATAAGATGTTATTCTTAATATTTAACTTAGACAAGATACATGTGGAGAGTGCTTAATAAAAATAAAAACTATCAACTTCTATTTTAAGTTAGGCACTGAGAAAGGTAAATCGGGAATTGGGGCCCATCTGTAATCTTTCCATTTTTCTCTCTGATCCTGCTTCAAATGTTCCAGTGCTAAACTCTGACTTGTGTTTTATTCTTTATTTATTAGCTTGCTACGGCTTCTCTAACAAAGTACCACAAACTGGGTGGCTTAAACAACAGAAATTTATTGTCTCACAGTTCTGGAGGCTAGAAGTATTAGGTCAAGGTGTCTGCAGGGCCATGCTCCCGCCATGGAAGCTAGGGAAGAATCTGTTCCAGCCCTTTCTCCTGGCTGCTGGTAGTTCTTTGGCTTGCATGTCATTTTCTCTGTGTGCCCATCTCTTGGGTCCAAATTTTTGCTTTTTATAAGGATGCCAGTCATATTGGGTTAGGGGCCCATTCTAACCAAGTATGACCTCATCTTAACTAAATCTCAATGACTATTTCCAAATAGGATCACATTTTGAGGTATTGAAGGTTAGAACTCTAACATATGAATTTTGGAGGGGACATAATTCAATACATTAGTTCAGTGTTTCTCAAGTTTAGTCCACTGACCAAAACCACTTGGATATTCTTATTAGAAATGCAGTCCATAAGCTTCACCCTAACAAGTGATTCCCAAAGGAGGAGAGTGATTTGTGCCCCCAGGGGACATTTAGCAACATCTGAAAACAGGCCCAGGGGAAGGATGCTATGGTATCTAGTGGACCTGGAATGCTGCTCAACCACCTGCAAGGCACAGGGTGTCCCCACAGCAAGAAAATCATCTCTTAATATGTTAATAGTGCCAAGATTGAGAAACCCTCCTGTAGAACTTCTAGATCAGAATCTCTGGGAAAGGGACCTGGAAATCTACATTTTGATAAGCATCCCAACAACTTGTGCCCATACTAAAGTTTGAAAACCACCACAGATACAAAAGCCTTTTTTAGGCGTATGAACATGAACCATTTTGTTCTAGATATTAGTCACCCCTCTTCTTGTTTAGCCATGTGAACTGTGATAAGTGAATCTAAGTAAATATTACTACTTAGCAATTCACACAATTTACAAGTCTCACCCTAACATTAATCTTAAACTGGAAACTTGTTTACATTTTAATACTTTTATGCCGTGTTGCATTGTTTTTGATCTACTGTCTACATATTCTGGATGTCCTTTGCCAAATGAAAAAAACCATTGCAAATTTATGGTTTGGCAAGGCAATGCTTTGCCTCCTCCGGTCCACTAATTTCTGTTGTACTCTTGAGTGACCGACTGACTTGTCTATTTCATATATTGCTCTCATCCCTTGCAGTCTATGTTTGCTGTTCCTTCCATTTTTTTTCTCTATTGGCATTTGAAAATATTTTTGTGGTGCATGAGTGGTGCCTTAACAGCACAAACAAGAAAATGGTAGTGTCATAAAAGGCACAAGAAGCACAGGGGAAAATCCTAAAACTTCCATTAAAATAGGTCATTGGAAACTGTTATGTATTGCAGTATATAACAAATGGAGAACTTGATGCCTTTCTAAAAAATTGCTTTAAGTGTTCCCTTTTAGAATCTTCCATTTTCCTGGTGAGACTTCCATAGAGAGTTTGCATCAGAACAGATTATATAATCAGAATATTTTGATCCTGCATTAGCCTTGTTGACTATTATCTAAGCCAGCTGTTTTACTAATGACCTTTCGCTGGTTTTCTAAAGTCATCACTGATAAAATTTTGAGAACAACTCTAGCCTCCTCCTCCAGTAACCAAAACCCCCTAATAGTTTCTTTCTCTTTCAACAATTTCTTAGGAATTAAAATTTCTCATGTCATTCAGACGTTGTTCCCGTGACATTATCTGACCTTCAAGCCTGCTACCTTTTTGGACTATGCGGCCAACAACTGTATATTCAGCTCTTGAATTCTAATGTGTAACCTAAGCTTTACTAAGCCTTCATGCAAAACACCTTTAAAAAAAAAAAAATTTAACTTAATTGTTGAAAATAAGCAAGGCATGGAATAAGCAGCCTTTATACTAAGCTGAGTTTTTAATGTAAGCATTAACAATCAAATGTATAAACAAAACTGTGGTAACATAAGCGCAATCTATACAGTTCAATCCAAGAGAGATCTTTTGTTGTGTTCACATCCAAAACTTGATACCTAAATGGATGGAAGTTACACACTATAGTTCAGCTGGACTAGCTGCCAACTGTTGCTAGTGTAAACTGATCACTTAACAAATGAAGTCAAGAGACTTCTTTAGAGAAAGAAACAGACAAGACAGAACAGTGGTGTTGTAACATCAGTTCTCCCTTTTTCTATAATGTGTTCTACTTTCCGGAGGAGACCAGAATGAGGGACAATGAGATAATGATGAAATTTTACAAGATTCTAATGAATTGGGCTTTCTAAACTACTGAAGAAAGTCATAAACTTGTTATCTAAGGGTTCCCACCCTTGAGAGTGATCCCTCGAGGCTCTGGTTCTCCTAAATTGGTACCCTCAGGAACAGAACTGTCAAGTAAGAGGTTTTCGTTCTCAGTTGTCTCTTCTCTAATGTCTTACTAGAGAGAAAAATGTGAAAGAAAATCTAGTGGCAATGTGTTCTACCAATACCCTTAAGGGCGACGAGGCCTGAGACACACTTCTCTTCCTTCTGTACTTGTGTCTTCTCAATACCTTGCTCCTATCTATCTTTCAAGACCCAGTTAGCACCTCGCCACTTCCAAGAAGTGGGCTAGTGTTAATGGAAAAAGTGCTGGACTGGAAGGTCTAGGCCCATATCTTAACTATTTAAGGAAAATCTCTTGTTTTAATGATTGTGTTTTCTAATAAAATGGGAATGATAATACCTGCTTCACAGAATTATATACTTGGCGCATGGTGGGTGATAAGTAAATATGTATATATGTATTTATTTAAATGCCTCCCCCAGTTACTCCAGCATACATAATTTCTCTTTCATCTTCCTGAGCCTGGGCACATCACTTGTAACATACACTTAATTTACCACAGGATACTTTTATACTTGCAGACCTAAGAGATGAGTGAATTGAATTTTTGAATACATAATAGCAACTCAGGTTCTTAAGTCAGTTGCTCTTCTGCCCTCAGGTATCTTTGAAGTGTTGGAAGAATGAATGTCAAAATCACATGTACCTTTCATGGCTCTTTCTGTCAAATGGATGTTTCCACATAATGATGGTAAGTGGTGGAGGGCCAGGGTGTGCTAGAGGAGTAGGACCATGAGAAAGGGGGTGGTTATTGAGGCATATCACCTCGCAGAGGGAGTAAAGGTACTTCAAATGACTTAGAACGAGGACATTGGATCTCCTTACCTAATATCCCTTCCTCTTCTCAAAGAGGTTTCAACTATGCTGAAGGGGATAGGATGTAAGATTGTCAACTCCACTTCTTCACCTAGGTTTCTTGTGGTCCAGACTCAAGAAATGTTCTATTCCATTAGTGGTGGGAACCTGAAAATCCATACTGTTATGGAGAGAGGGTAATCTGTTCCACTTTGTGCTTAGCTCTATGGGGATCAGGACCATGGTTCATTTTTTTGTCTGATCGTAGCACCTAACCTAGTATTTTTGTGAATGATTTTTGTCTTCTAAAAATATCTATTGAACTTTTGGAAATTGTTTTCTTTGTGTCAGTGGAATAGGAAATTTGAGAATTTTCTCTCTGCAAAGTACTAACATTTTCTTTGCTGTTAAGGGGATTCTGTCAATTTATAAGCTTCTTTCTTCAATAACTTAAATTATAGTGTTGTAAATGATTTAAAGTCTGCTGAATCATGAAAATTTTATTGCTTTTACTCTATCGGGAATAAATTTATGGATATCTGATTTGCATATTAACCGTAAATGAAAGAGAAAAATCCTTTAGTTATATGCATTTTTTAAAAGTACTAGATTACTGGGGCGCCTGGGTGGCTCAGTCGGTTAAAAGTGTCTGCCTTCGGCTCAGGTTGTGATCCCAGGGTCCTGGGATCGAGCCCTACATTGGGCTCCCTGCTCGGTGGGAAGCCTGCTTCTCACTCTCCCTCTGCTGCTCCCCCTGCTTGTGTTCTCTCTCACTGTGTCTCTCTCTGTCAAATAAATAAATAAAATCTTAAAAAAAAAAAAATAAAGGTACTAGACTGCCTACTGAGAAATTAGCTTCATTGATTGCCACAGTGTCACTCTGTAGAGATTTCTGGATAATCTTTTAGTGTTGCATCAATTCTTACTCATCCCATTAAGTTTACGAAATGTGATGGGTTCTCTCACCTAAAGGAATAGTAATATAGACATACCTTATAATTAGCCTAAACTTCTTTGAGGGTCTACATCAAGGAAACAAGTTAAATATGGATTTAAAAAATTTTCAAAGACACTGCAGAATCATGGTCATTTCTTTACTGTGTTATTATTTTTTTCTTAAAGATTTTATTTATTTATTAGAGAGATAGCAAGAGAGAGGGAGAGAGAGCAAGTGCACAAGCGGAGGGGAGGGGCAGAGGGAGAGACAGAGAGAGAATCAGACTCCCCACTGAACAGGGATCCCAGGACCCTGAGACCATGACCCGAGCTGAAGGCAGATGCTTAACCGACTGAGCCACCCAGGCGCCCCTAACAGGTTATTTTTGAAGTGGTATAAAGAATGAAACCCAAGTTACTAAAAGGTTGAGCACCTGTAATGAATTGAAAAGCTGTTTAGAATATATGTACACAAACAGTATACTGCTTTTCCTGTGTTTCTTCTATATGGAAAAGTGACATTATGTAGCTGTTTCTCAGATTTTTACATACAATTATTTTCTGCCATAACGAAATGAATCCTGTTTTGTTTGTTTGTTTTTTCTCTGCATTTCCTAGAAAACTAGGAGAAGCCTATGAACTGAATCATCACAGTGGGGATCAAGGTTCTTCACAGTATGTGTCTATGCTGGGACTGAATCCATCCCTTCCTTAATATACCATTCCCTTTGCACCTGCCCTTTGCACTGACTGAAGCGCCCTTCGCTTGGTTAATTTCTACTCATCTTCTAGGCCTCAGTGTAGAACTCACTTCCTCCAGGCAGCCTTCCCTCACTGGCCACGGCTAGGTGGGCTGTCCCCTCCTATGAACTTACATCGCACTCCGGGATCTCTCTCCTCTCCGTAGCACTAATCACACGGTAATGAAAACTCCACTTGTCTGTGCCCCTTCTGTGTGCTACATTGTGGGAGGACAGATGCCTTGCTGTTCATCTTTGCAACCCCAGTGCCCACCCTAGGCCAGGCATGTAGAGATCTTCCACACTCATCTCTATAAAGGAAGTGGGGACTAGATAGTGCATCATTCCTATTGCCTTGAGCTTTGAAGACATATCAATGTAAAGGAAGTGACTTTTGCCTGAATTTTTTGTAGTGTGATGATCAGTTTGTTTTAGCTTTCAAATTCTAACCTAAAGTAATATGTGATGTTCACAAAGTAGTCAAAAGAGTATCATGTAGGTACTTCTCTGTCACTTGTCAGAAAAATGTCCCAGTGGGGCCATTGCAAGCCTTTCATGTGACCCTATTTACCTACATGGGGTGGCCCACATGTCAGTGCTTGTTACTAAACAGCAGATCAAGCACACGGATCCTTAACAGATTGAATCATCCCATTTTCTGGAAGATAATGTATCTGACATTTTGATATCAGTCAAGGGAGGTGTCATTCTAATGTTGCACATATGTAAAACCTTTCCTACTCTGCAGAGCTTGTTTCTAGGTGTCTTAAGCTCCTGCATTACATCACAAGCTTCCTGCATGTCTTCTTTAGGCTTTAAGAACCACAGTGTCAAGTATGGCACCTAACACATTGCAGGTGCTCCGGGAACAATGAACGAATTACAGAATAATAATTTTGAGTGCTATAGGTGCATATGGTCACTTTTCATGTTATTTCATTCATTCCTTATAGCGGCTTTAAGAGGTATTTATTATCATCCTTGTCTTATGAAGAAGGAAATGGGAATTTAGAGATGCTGGGAGCTTACCCAAAGTTGTTACTTGAATGTTGGAGGCAGGAGTTCAATCCAGGAGAGTCTGATCTGAAGCCCACCCTGTTCCACCACCACACTCTGCCTTTCATGACGTGCTTACTGACTCAATTTATTAATAATTTCCATAGGAGACAAATGAATCATCAGGCACAGCCAATTCATTGGTGGAGGGTTGGACAGGGAGGATGTTGATAGGTTATATAACTGAACTTTTGTCTTTGGAACTAGTAGAATTAGCTATTAAGGATAATCAGAAGTACAATATAACCAGTAAATAGAGCTGTGAACACACTAACTTAACATGCAGCCTTAAGAAAGGGGGTAACTCTTCTTGATAAAAAGCGTCCAATCTAACTTCACCCACAGGTCTTTAAGAGAAACAAGATGAGGCAGAAATGAATAGTTGACTATGTCTTCCATCCATTCTCCTTTTTCTCCTTAGAAATACAATACTAAAGGTCATGGTTCCTAACCTCCCTTGCAGCTAGTTTTGGTAAACTGAATTTTGTGAGGACTTCATAGAAATATCCTTCAAAGGAAAGAGGAATACCCTTCTTCCTTCTTTTTTTCTGCCTGGCTGGGATGCAAATGTGATGGGTTGAAATCAAGTAGCCATTGTGGATCAGGAGGTGACAGGCTCAGGACTGACCAAGGTAGTGCCATAGGAAGAGTCTAGCTTCTGCTGACCTTGGACCTGCCATTTCTGCTCTGGACTGCCAAATTCTGGACTTCTATGTGAAAGGGTAACAAACTGTCATCTTGTTTAAGCCCAAAAATGGAAGTGGAAATAGCCAATTTAGTGATTTCCGTCATTTAAAAAAGTGTCGCTTCTGTGTGTTATTCTGTTTCTGTTCAATTTATTTCATCTTACAATCCTGCAGCTGTTTCTACTTCCTGGACCCTACACTGCACATTAAAACTAGCAAGCAGCAAATATCATTTCTGTGTCATAGGCTGTCTGGGTATTGATCCTCTCTAACAAGTTCACAGTGAGTCCTTTGTAGGTGACTCTGATTAAAGGTCAGGAAGCCACATGTAAACCCTACAAATAATCTCAAGTTTTGAATTATACAATTTATAAAATTAGGCCCTACCTCAGCTTTCCCTGATCTGACCATTATCTAGTGCCACATCATCCCCCACCCCAAATGGAATATTATACTACTCGATACTTAGCAAATGTTTACTGAGTTTGCACATAATAATGTGTAAAACATTGTGTTGTATACGGTGAATTCACAGATGGATTGTAAGGGTTTTGATTCTTTTAGAGAGTAATCAGTTTATTGAATAAGGTAAACTCTGTGAGGTACACATAGGGAACAGCTTTATTTTTCTCTAATCCTCAAACATGCACTTACCTTCTCATTCCTGCCCTGGAGATAACCCTTCACATAGCTCTCATGGCTTTCCAGCCACTTTAATACCTGAAAAGTAAGGGTTACTTTTCTTACTTTATTTTTTTACTTTACTTTCAGGTATTAAAAGACAAATACAGGTCAGTCTAAATCCAAACATAATATCTAATTTTATAATCCAATTACATCTAATCTCACATATAATTCAAAGTTTCCCTGGCCTCCTCCAGCCCCCAGCCCAGGCCTGAGCCAAAGCTCAGGGCGTACAGCATGCAGGGTGTGGTGTGTGGTCTCACACTCCTCCATTACTTTCCACCCATGTAGTAAATGCAACTCCATTCTAATCTCCACCCTTTATTCCTGCCACGTTCCCTCTTGCTCACTTCTCTCCAGTCCTGTTGGCTCTTTTCCACCCCAGAAAATACTAAACATGTTCTTGCTAAGGGCCTTCTGGTTTTCTATTCTCTCTGCATGGCTTTTTCTCTCACTTTTAGGTCTCAGCCCCAGTGTCCTCTTATCAGTGAGATCTTCCCTGATCTCTCCATCTCAAGCAACACACAGTCACACCCATCACTTACTCTGCTTTGTTTTTGTCATCTCACCATCTGGTAAGTTACACTTCTGCTAAGAAGCAAGGCGTCTGTCTGCCCTTCTGCAGATTCCTTCCATCTTTATGGGAGAGGTTGGGAGGTAACTTAACCTTTCTCTCTGTGTGAGAAAAGAAGGAAAAACAGCCCAAACACTCTCCACTCTGAATTCCTGCTTTCCTTGAGCTTCTTCAATGATCTTTCACAATTTAGCCAGGTCCTATAAAAACTGGAAGTGAGGGTTTCATAGATACCGGACTGATTTGTTTTCTTTTTTTTTTTTTTAAGATTAATTTATTTTATTTTATTTTTTTAAGATTTTATTTATTTATTTGACAGAGAGAGACGCAGTGAGAGAGGGAACACAAGCGGGGGAGTGGGAGAGGGGGAAGCAGTCTTCCCGCAGAGCAGGGAGCCCAGTGCGGGGCTCGATCCCAGGATTCTGGGATCATGACCTGAGCCGAAGGCAGACACTTAACCACTGAGCCACCCAGGTGCCCCAAGATTGATTTATTTATTTGAGAGAGAGAGTGTGTGGTGAGTGGGGGTAGGGGCTGAGGGAGAAGGCGAGAGAATCCCAAGCAGACTCCCCGCTGAGCGCGAAGCCCACGACCCATGAGATCATGTCCTGAGTTGAAATCAAGAGTTGAACGCTCAACTGACTGAGCCACCCAGGTGCCGCTGATATGTTTTCTTTTATTAAGTCTGGCCTGGATGTTTCAGGCACTCTTTAGAATGGGACAGGGGATGGGGTGGTGGAATTGTCTCTTCTTATTCTTAGCTTTGGGACTTCAGCTACAATGTAGAGGCAACACGCTGAGTAGATAGGAACCTTCTCACAAACTAGTGTGCTCTATTCCAAAAAGAACATTTGAATTTGAGGTAATCTTATGATATGAACAGATGGCTCCAAGAATTCAAGATGTCCGAATTTTAGGAAACAGGAACCTAGGCATTTACACAGCTGAAAAGCAATATAAACTTGGTTATGCCTTACTAGGGTAGAAAGCTACTGGTTCTGTCTGTGTAGCATTCACTCTTCTTTCTGCTTGGACCAGCACCCTTTGGCTGCAGTGAATGTTCATGGATGGGTGTGTGACCAAATTTGGTCCAATGAGAACAAATACTTGGGCATTGGCTGGATAGGAATCCAGAAGATACATGCCTAGTGCTGTTCGGGCTGTCACAGGGAGAGAACTTGCCTTAGAGTGAAGGCAATAAAAAGGAAAGTGGATGTGAGAGATGGAAAGAGATCAAGGTGCAGTGATGTTGCACTGGATCCAGCCATGCTTGAAGTCAATGCCTAGACTTTTTATATGAGTCAGTTAATTTCCTTATTTCCCCCCATAAGCCAAGTGATTTGGCTTTTCATCACTTATAGCCCAACAGTGCTGGTTGTTATGCCATTTTTCAACTTAAATCTTTGCCTGTACATTGTCATCAGAGCTGGTATGTCCCTGGCATATTTTCTCAAGATGGACTTTTTCCAGGGAGTGATGATAATTAAAAGGACCTATTAATGTCCCACTCTGGGATTCTTCTGGCCACAGGGCACACTAGAAGAACTATTGTTAATAATTGTTTTGACAACTACAATAATGTTATATTTGGAAGCGTAGTTGTGTTTGTGATTTGAATTTTACTGTTCTACGTATGGCTGAAGAAATTTTCTTTCCATAATAATTCAGCAGGGAAGGCTTCTATTTTTATTCATCATTTTATTAATCTTTAGAGAAACTATCTAAATATCTTTAGGTTACTAATCTTTTATGTTCAGGTATAAAGTATATAATTAACTCCAAAGGTACCAAAACTCTTTAAGGAAACTAAAATTCTTTAACATTCAAAAAAATGTATTCTCTCTAGTGCCTGAGACATTCTTCTAATAAAGAGATTTAAAAGTAATATATAACCCAGGCAAAGTGGTTTCATCTTTGAGAACTCTTAGCAATGTTATTGTTGGGAGAATTAATTTTTTGGACGAAATCAGAAATTATTCCTTTTACTGTGATTTTATACACACTAAAGTTCTTTTTTTTTTTTTTTTTTTTTGAGAGAGAGAGAGCACAAACAGGGGAAGGGGCAGAGGGAGAGGGAGAAGCAGGCTCCCCACTGAGCAGGGAGCCTGATGTGGGGCTTGATCCCAGGACCCTGGAATCATGACCTAAGCTGCAGGCAGATGCTCAACCAACTGAGCCACCTGAGAGCTCCAAGTCTGCCAATATTAAATGACAACCAGGCAATGGTTAGTTTTTAGAGTCCTTATTTTAAGGATGGATAAATCAGATAAAATATGAACATATATGTTGGCCTTAAACACAAATCAAACTAGAATCCCAAGGGTCAACTTAGTAGACAATCTGGGAAACCAAAGCTCTACTCATTTCAAAGAAATAAAATAGGGAGTAGATAATCTGTTCCTTATCTCCCCATCTGAAGTTAATTCCTGATACAACTCAAAACTCAGAATGGGAGTTAAAATTCTAATGTGTAAAAACAGAGATAGAACTTTTGAGTCATCTAAAGAACATTACCACTAGGAATATGACATTAGGTGGCCAGACATAAGATTTGAGGTGTTCAAAGAAACCTCTCAAGAATAGTTAGATTTTCTAGTGATTTAATTTAATCCTGGGATTGCTAATAGATTTCCATTTAGATGTCAAGTCCAATTAGTTGACAGTGTTGTTTGCAGTGTTGGGCTGTGAAGAATTAAGACTAAGTCTCAATACAGTGGAATAAGTGTGGCAGTTGATGAGCAGTATCTGCCTTGTGTGGGGAAAAAGAGAGGGAAGCTCCTCTTCCTCATGGTTGCCAGCCCCCTTTTAAGTTATTTTTGGAGATATGTTAAGTCACAAAGGGAGCTGGTGAGCTGGATAGGGTCAGAAAAAACTATTTGGGAAATATAGGTTATTAAAAAATGATTCACGGGGCACCTCAGTGGCTCAGTCAGTTAAACGTTTGCCTTCAGCTCAGGTCATGATCCCGGGTTCCTGAGATTGAGCCCCACTTCAGGCTCCCTGCTCAGCGGGGAGCCTGCTTCTCTCTCTCCTCCCCACTCATGCTCTCTCCTGCTGTCTCTGTCTCTCTCTCAAATAAATAAAATATTTTAAAAAACGATCAGAAGATCTTGTCGAATCACCCAGTGTATATAACCATATGGGTCTGAAAGGGAACCATATTACACTGATTTGGGTTAGAAATGTGAACTTTTCAGAAATATGGTACAGCACCCGACCCCATAGACAGAGGTCCTTGACAAAGAAGTCTACAAATCTCTTTTAACACATAAAGTGTAAGTCTTCAAATTTAGTAAAGTGTGAGAATTTCTGTGGGGAGACTGCATAGTTGATCTTTTCTGTGAGTACATCAAATTCATGTTCATTACCTATTTTGTCACTCGGCACTGTAAATCTTTAATGGAATTCTAAATATAAAGAGGAAAGAAGTTTCTTTCCTTTAGCAAATGGGGCCTCTGTTATTCACAGGGAACCCAAAGTCCCTCCAATGGGTGACACTGTCAAATCGAGGGATACTTCACTGAGAATGGAGAAGGAAAATAGTGATGTGTCCTTGTTGATCACACTGCATCCAGACAAATCCCAGTGCACATCTCTCAGTGGGGCTCATCCTGTTGGTGGATGAGCTGCCACCCAATGAGGGTGACACACCTGGTGAGTTAGGACAGTGACAACTTCTTACCCAGCTTCCTGCCCAAACCCGAGCCAATTTTGTTTCTTAGCCAAATGACATAAAAAACAACTTGAGGAAAATACAAAGTTATGTCCTTCCGAGACAGTCAGTTTCCAGTAGTGTCTGGTCTGTGGCTAAAATTCTAGACTTGAAATTAGGAGAGCTCAGAACCTTTGACAATTCAGCTTCCTTGCGCCTTAGTTTTCTCTTATTTTTAATTGGGAAGAGGGGGAGGCTAGAGGTAGAGACAGTGAAGAAAGGGATTTCATATTTAATGAGTTCTAGACATTTTATTTAAAGAGTTCCCTGCTTTCCCCAGACCACACCCACGGGTTCCTGAGAACAGCAGTAAGGTGCTGATCCTATAGATCAGAGGAAATAGAAGGAGCCCCTCCTCACCCTCCCACCTGCTGCAGGAAATCTCAAAGGTTTGTCGCACAAGCGATTTGACCTGTGGTCTCCCTGGCTCCCTTGTGGTTTCAGATAATTCCATGGCCCTGTGGCTCTTGAGATGGGCACAGTCATGAAGGTAGTACCTCATTCCTCACTTGTATTGTAGTCTGTCTTCCAACAGTGCCTCCTTGAGCGGTTTCCCACATATGTCTGGGTGATGTGGCCCCACGTTATGATTTACCAGCACTATCGTGTCTTTTCCCTGGGAATGAGCAGAAGTTCCTGAGGATCGGGCTGAGAACAATCCAGCTGCATTCAAACTCACCTTTTCCTATAGAAGGCCTGTGCTTGTCGCTTTATCGTGCATATAAGCTAGCATAGACCTTCTTTCATTGGGTTAAATTCTTTAAACCAGTGGTCTTCAAAATTCTGTAAAACTCTATGTCTTTGCACATTTGCAAGTTAACATCTGAACACGTACAAATAATATATTTTACATTATCTTCATGCTTTAAAATCTTTTCCTCAAAATCTGGTAGTTGCTGATTTCCCTTATTCCAATCAGACATTGTTCCTAAAGTGAGAGAGCAAATTATTTTTTCTCCACATCCTCGCCAACACTTGTTGTTTCTTGTATTTTTTATTTTAGCCATTCTGACAGGTATGAGGTGATATTTCATTGTAGTTTTGATTTACATTTCCCTGATGCTGAGTGATGTTGAGCATCTTTTCATGTGTCAGCCATCTGTTGGTCTTCTTTGGAGAAATGTCTGTTCATGTCTTCTGCCCATTTTTAAATTGGATTATTAATTATCTTGGTGTTGAGTTGCATAAGTTCTTCATGTATTTTGGATATTAACTGCTTACTAGATATGTCGTTTGCAAATATCTTCTCTCCCATTCAGTACATTTTTGTTTTGTTGATTGTTTCCTTTTCTGTGCAGAAGCTTTTTATTTTGATGTAGTCCCAATTGTTTATTTTTGCTTTTGTTTCCCTCGCTTCAGGAGACATATCTAGAAAAATGTTGCTACAGCCAATGTCAGAGAAATTACTGCCTGTGTTCTTCTCTAGGATTTTTAGGGTTTCAAGTCTCACATTTAGGCCTTTAATCCATTTTGAGCTTATTTTTGTGTATGGTGTAAGAAAGTGGTCCAGTTTCATTCTTTTGCAGGTAGCTGTGCAGTTTTCCCAACACCATTTGTTGAAAAGACTGTCTTTTTCCCATTGCATATTCTTGAGTGCCTGGCAACTTATTGGTCCCCAGTAGACATTTGTTGAATGAGTGAAAGAAATGAAGTGTCTGCCTTTGGTTACTCAGTTCCCTTTGACAAGTTTAAAAATGAAAACTTTGAATAGTTTCAACATCCCTCTGAACATAATGATTGGCTTGGTGGACTCTTCATCTTGCCCCCTTTTTGCAAACCACATTGGCAAACAGAGCACAGGCTAGGATTCCTGCCCTCACTGAAGTTACATTAGAATCTGGGTGTTGAGGGGCACCTGAGTGGCCCAGTCAGTTAAGCATCTGACTCTTGATTTTGGCTCAGGTCATGATCTCAGGGTTGAGAGATCGAGCCCCGAGTCGGGCACCATGCTCAGAGGGTAGTCTGGTTGGGATTCCCTCTCTCCCTCTCCCTCTGCCCCTCCCCCTGCTCTCTCTCACTCTCCCTGTCTCTTTCTCTTAAATAAATAATCTTTTTTTATATAAGATTTTGTTTATTTATTCGACAGAGAGAGACACAGTGAGAGAGGGAACACAAGCAGGGGAATGGGAGAGGGAGAAGCAGGCTCCCTGCTCCACCGGGCTCGATCCCAGGATTTTGGGACCATGACCCGAGCCGAAGGCAGATGCTCAACGACTGAGCCACCCAGGTGCCCCAGTAAGTAATCTTTTTTTTTTTAAAAAGAATCTCGGTGCTGAAATGTAATAGGGTTAAGTAGCAGATGTCACTCATGTTTCTCTAGTCATATTTCTATTATACATCTCCTTACAGGTTTTTAAGAATGCCTTTGCAATTATAGATATATATGGTCATGGAACCCAGGCCTGCAAGAAACCAAGCAGCTGTCAGTGTGGGATCTGCTGATGTGCTTTGAGAACATGTATGTGTGTATATAATTTCTTGCTCCTTCTTTTCTGTGGAGCCCTCTGGAGTCAGAGCTCAGGGACAATGAGATCGTCACTGTTTGCTGATAGATCAAGGCCAAGGAATTCAGTTTATAGGGTATAGTGTGTGAAATCTCAGGACGGTAGGAGCACAGCTTCCCTGAAAGAAGAAAATATTATGTATTTTGAAATAGTTTGATGTGTTAGATTTATATTTATGTCATTTTTCATTGGCTCTTTTCAAAGCCATATCACTCAAATCATTTCAATATATTGAAAATGTGTGTTGTTAAAAAAAAAAATTTCTCTCCTGAAGGAAAAGCTATATCCACAATAGCAGCCTTTCAGTTTTTGGTTTTGTGTCAAGTTCAACCCTATAAACAAGTTCTATGGAAGTGAAAATGCAGACAGAACTTTCCTCCCAATGGTTCATCCCTAAAGGTAAGTCTCTTTGGGACAGCCCAACTAGGTGCTAGCTCTTAGCTTCCTCTTTAGGGGTGTGTGCTCTGTGAGATCCTGGATCCTGTAGCTGATCCACAGTAGATAGTGGGGCACACCAGGAATCTGAGCCATGCAGGTGCATATCCTGAGCCCAAGGAAGGAGGATCTCTGCAGGACATCGTTGTGCTTGTAATTAATCAAAGTTAATGATTCAGTTTTACATTTCAAATTTGCATTTATATTAGTCAATCAAAGAATCCCTCGTGAAACACTAACTTTAGGGCTCCTTACCTCTTTGCCTGTGTTGTTGTCCTTGTGTCCTGACTGGTATATCTGCTTCTGTTCTCAGGGAACTTGAACACTGATTAGAATCACAGATAAAATATAGAAGGCCCTGTTAAATGTAAATTCCAGAGAAGCAAAATAATTTTTTTTTTTGGTAAATGTTGTGTCCCAAAAGATGTAGTGTATTTTGCCCCCAAATATTACATGGCATCACTATGAGGTATGATGGGATTACTTGAAAGCTTCAACAATTTTTTTTAAATCTATCGGTGCTGACCAGTTCCAGATCTCAGTATCTGGTCTTATCATGTGCTCTAAACTAAGTATCTCCACTGTGATGGCTTGCAGGTAGTATGTTGAAATCTAAGCTCATTATCTTCTCTACCCATAATCTCAATTTCAGCCATCCATCCTGTTGCTGAACTGCCCTGGACCATTCATTTACCCCTAGAATCCATTAGGTAGGTCCACGAGAGCTTTCACAGGGCTCTTTGTTTCTCTCTCTCTTGTCTCAGTGACCAGAGATACCTTTAAAAAGATTCCAGCATATTCCCTCTACTGCTGTCCCTCTTTTTATGTCTTTCCTGCTAATCAAGTGACTTTCAAACTTTGGACAATGACAAACACACACACACACACACGAATATATGTATATACAGAATCAAAAGTTCCCTGCCACTATCCTTACCCTTAAAACCTGAAGGGCATTCTGATGTTTTCTATTCTATTTCATTTTTAAAAAATTGCAATCTGGTGATCTCCTGAATTGGAGTCATGACCTGTGGTTTAAAAAACCACTACTGATTCCATTTTATGAATAACAATCTGACAGTTGTTATAAAACATTGAACGGGGGCACCTGGGTGGCTCAGTCTGTTAAGCATCTGCCTTTGGCTCAGGTCATGATCCCGGGGTCTTGGGATGGAGTCCCACATCGGGCTCCCTGCTCAGCAGGGAGTCTGCTTCTCCCTCTCCCTCTGCCTGCCGCTCCCCCTGCTTGTGCTCTCTCTCTCTGTCAAATATATTAAAAAAACAAAAACAAAAAAAAACATTGAACCGATTGTGTCACTCCCTTTCTTAAAGTCTTCCAATAATTAGCCTTAAGAGAAAGTAGAAGATGCTCACTGTGGCATTAAAAGCTTCCAACTGGCTGTTTTCTCTCATCAGCTGGTCCTCGTGTTAGGAGAGAGCTCCTCCCTTTTCCCTAGCGCTAACTCCCCACAGTAAACAAATTCTTCAGGCTCAAATGTTATTTGCTCAGGAGGCCTTCACTGCCCTTTTAGCCTAAGTGAATCCCTTTACTAGATGGTCTTCCATACTTAACACTTTCATAGCAGAACCAACCTTTAAAAATATTGGTTAGTCTCTCAACTGCTCAAAATCCTTCAGAGACTCTTCATTTCATTCAGACTAAAATCCAAAGTCCTTACAGTGGCCTACACTATCCAACATGATCTCTCTTCCCACCTCCCTAGACTTCTACTACCCTTTCTCCTTGTTTACTCCAGACATACTGGCTTCATTATTATTCCTCCAGGTTGGCCAGGTACCCTCCTACCTCAGGACCTTTGCATTTGCTGTTCCCTCCACTTGGAACACCTCCCACCCTGCAATATTTACTTGACACACTCTCATTTCTCAAATGATACATTGTAAATGAGGCCTTCTACAGTCACCTTATTTAAAATTGCATCTCCTATTCTGTCATTCTCTATTTTCTTCTGTTTTATATTAATTTATTTTACTTATTTATGTTGCTTGTTATATATCTCTCTCCACTAGCATGTAAACTTTAAGATGATAGGGATTGTTTTTTTACTGCTAAAATCCCAGCCCTTAGTATAGTGTTTAGTTTGTAATAGGTGCTCAATAAATTTATTTGTGGAATAAATGAATGAGTCAATCAGTACCTCTTGTATATCCACTTTCAAATTGTTTTCTTTTTTTAATCTTTTTTTGTTTTGTTTTGTTTTTTGTTTTTAAGATTTTATTTATTTATTTGACAGAGAGAGATAGAATACAAGCAGGGGAAGCAGCAGAGGCAGAGGGAGAAGCAGGCTCCCTGCTGAGCAAGGAACCGGATGTGGGACTCGACCCCAAGACCCATGGATCATGACCTGAGCCAAAGGCAGACACTTACCCAACTGAGCCACCCAGGCATCCTGTCAAATTGTTGTTTTCTTATAGGAGAAGATACCTGTTCTAATCACCAGTGTACCCACCTTATTGCCTGGCACATGGCAGAGTCCCAAAAAATGATTTCCTGAATTAAATTCATTATTTAAACTGGGTGTGATAACAATGGAGAGAGAATAGGGTGTGCCACTTTAAGAATAGTTACATTTGTATTCATAATGTTTGTAACCCAGACATTTCTGCTTTGTATACAATCCTTAAAAGAGAAAACTGTTAGTACAATGTATTCGCTTCTTTGCTGGAGCAAATGTTAGCCTCATACTGTTTGCAAACACTAAAATATTGGAGGAGCCCCATTTTATGTGGGAACCTGGTAGTAAAAGAAGTTTGCTGGCTTCAAAGTAGTGGCACCTGCAATCATAACCAATTGGAATGTAGGTCCTCAGTCCCTTGCTGAAAACCTTTAGGACGAGCTGGATTCAGGATTCATGTTTCCCCCCCAGGTCCCAGAAGGTAGAATGTGATCACTTATTGCATACACAGCAGACTCTGGGGCAGGGCCCCATACTCAACCATGTTAATACTTCAGAGAAAAGTACAGTTGACTCTTGAACAACATGGGTTTCAACTACATGGGTCCACGTATATGTTGGATTTTTTTCGATAATTACAGTTCAGTACTGTAACTGTATTTTCCCTACCTTATGATTTTCTTAACATTTTCTTTTCTCCAGTTTGATTTATTGTAAAAACATAGTATATAATACATATGACATACAAAATGTGTGTTAATCGACTATGTTATCAGTAAGGCTTCCGGTCAACAACAAGCTATTAGTAGTTAAATTTGGGGGGAGTCAAAAGTTATACGTGGATTTTCCACTGTGCAGGGATTGGTATTTCTAACCCCCACGTTGGTCACGAGTCTACTATAGGACTAGTCACACTTGGTAGGATAAAGACCACAAATAGTCTACATCCATTCCATTTGAGTTATTCCACAGAAATGAGCTTTGATGCCAAAAGCATGGAAAAAATTGGTTTTCAGAACTTTCAAGTTGTTCTTCTGGCTTCGGGATATTGTTTGTTGTTGCTGGGTGGTAACACGGCTTGTGGCCAGAGGGCTGTTGGCCTCAGGAAAGGTCCTGTTCCTTCTCAGTTTCAACACGAGTGTTAGAACAAATGACACACGATTCTGATCGAATGACGGTTCGGTGTCCCATCCAATAAACCGATTGTCTAATAGTGAATGATTTCGTCTATAATAATTCAAGCAAAAAGATAGAGGAAGGAAAATGTCCTTTTCTACTCAATATCCCAGAACCATTACCCGAAAGAAGAATGTGGTCACCTCATTTGCTATGCAAAAACCAAGGTTTTGCTCTGATTGCCCCTAGAGTTTGAAATCCTTAAGGCAGAAGTTCTCAAAGGTCAGTGTTTAGACGCTATAGCAGGGGTCAGCAAACTTTTTCCCTACAGGGACAGATAGTAATATTTTGACTTTGCAGTTTACTTATCTTCTTTGTATGCGTGCATATTTTCAATACCTCCTCTGCCCCACCACCTCATTCCCCACCCAGAGAAGACTGCCTGACTTTGGAACCGTCAACATGTTTGGATAAAACTGTCAGAAGAATATCCTGTTGGCATTCGGCATTTGGATTTATAAAGTGTTTTGTAGGAGTTAGCCTTGATCATATAACCAGTTTTCTCACTCCAATAGACAGGCGGTAACCAAATCATTTCTGGCTCCTGGGAAACAGCTTCTCAATGAAAATGAAAAAGCCATTCCTTGGAAGAGATTTACCTCCAGCAGGAGGTGGCCTGAATGAAGATTGTGTTGCCATTGAAGGGCTGGCTGATATCATAATCTGCCTTGTGAGTTCTAGATTTTTTTCCCTAAGATACTGTTTGGGTATCCCTTGTTGGATTCATATCATCTAACAAAATTCTGATTTTTTGCTTATTATAAATTAACTGCCCGCCTGGTATATTATTATTATTATTATTAAAAGGTGCTTTTAACACCTAAGCACTTTACATCCATTCTTCTGGGTAATCCCTTATCACAACCCTTGGAATAAGTACTGTTAGGAAACCAAGACTTAGATCTAATGACTTGTCCATGGTCACCCAGGTAGTGTCAGGTTGAGTTTCTAGTCCAGGTCTTGCAGAGTTAGCCTCTGTACTTCTGAGTATTCTAGAGTATGACCTCATAAATATATATAATTTTTGCATGAGAAGAGGAAAGTCATATTGGTTATGTCTTGATGTTTGTATAGATGACCCTACCATGAGAAATATTTTAAAAATTGTTTTTGCATATAGTATAGTGGATGCCATTCTTTTTGTCTGAAGGATGGAGACATGGACATTTTTTTTTAGGGATATTGGCTCTTTTTTTTTTTAAAGATTTTATTTATTTATTCATGAGAGACAGAGAGAGAGAGAGAGAGAGAAGCAGGCTCCCAAGGAGCAGGGAGCCCGATGTGGGACTCGATCCCAGGACCCTGGGATCATGACCTGAGCCGAAGGCAGACGCTTAACCATCTGAGCCACCCAGGCACCCGATATTGGCTCTTTTTAACATAACCTTCTGGCAGGTGGTTGTTGAGATTTTCAATGCGGTTTTTAAAAAATTAGTTTGAATTTTGTCATAAAGATGTTATTTCCAAGGGAGTGTTAAAACCCTTGTGACATTTTTCCATTTAAGTAATTAAGATGGTTTTAATAAGGTTTGAACCTTCCCTTACATGCATGAAAACAGTGAAGAAATAAAAAAATTGTTAATTTAGGACCTGTGCTATGACTAAAGTCTTTTTTCAATTAACTTCTGATGAAAGTCTTTACATTTCTTGTTTCCTATGTTTTCTGTATCTAGAGAAGCGATATCAGTACTGATTATTTTAAGCTCATTGAAGTCTTTAGGAGTCTGTATTTTTCATTAGTGCATGGGCTGAAGACTGTTTTTCTCATTATATGAGTGAAGACTGACTGTACCTAGAAAAGCAATAAACATCCCTTTGGAGACTTTCTCCTAAGAGAGGAGGTAAGAAGCTGTATCATAAAGGTAATGCATTAATAAATACCCTGTTGGAGAAAGTGATGAAAGAGAAAGAAAGAACATCTATGCTCCTTTTGTCTTTTGTGTCAAATGCAGGGAATTCCAGGTATCAAAACCAACGGAAAGTATTTTCCGCCCAAGTCTCCTTCTGCAGAAGCAACTATTTTAAACTCTGCTTCTAATTTCTATTCTTGATATATCAATTCTGGGCAATATGTACTGACTACTTACTGTAAAGAATGGGAAGAATTCTCGCAGAAACTTCTATTTAAATTACTATCTTTTGCCTCCTGATATTTGTTGCCTCTAGTAATATATCCAGTTCTAGAGGCTGCCTTTAATGACTGGGCGATATAGATGGTCCCTATTTTCTGACTGATTTTTAGATGTATCTGTTGACTCCTAGCTATGAAAGTTGAGGAAATTAGCATAGGTATCCACTGTTCTACTCTTTTCCTCCCAATTTTCGTTAATTATGTTTTTATTTTTATATTGCCATGGTTTATAACATTCATATTTATCACATGCTTCCTTATTTTCTAGCAGCTCTGTCAGGTCCTGGCTGCTCTCAGGATAAAGTCCAAATTCTCTACCATAAATAAAATCTGTAACCACATGGCCCGTCCTATCTCCCTAGCCTAAACTGCAGTTCAGGGTTCTCACTGTTTTTTTTTTTTTTTTAAAGATTTTATTTATTTATTTGACAGAGAGAGAGACAGCAAGCAGGGGGGAGTGGGAGAGGGAGAAGCAGGCTTCCTGTCGAGCAGGGAGCCCGATGCAGGGCTTGATCCTAAGACTCTAGGATCAGGACCTGATCTGAATGAAGGCAGAAGCCCAGTGACTGAGCCACCCAGGTGCCCCCCTCACTGTTTTTATTACACCGTGAACTTTTATCTTGCTGAGACCTTGCACATTGATTAACTCTAACTCTGGAAATCCAACTGCTTTCCTTTCTGGCAAATTCCTGCTCATGAATCCCATGTACTCTTTGACAGAAGCCTTCTGGATGCCCAGTTTCTTAGGTGGTCAACTCCATGGACTCCCGCCATCCTCTTCCTACCTCCATTATAGCATTTGCCTATTAACCTAGGATTTCAGGTTTATGTATCTGTGTCCTGTCCTTGCAGGTAAACATTAGATTGGACATTTCATTTCTGTGTCCCTAGCATTCAGTGTCATGTAACATATAACATACAGTTATATTAGTTTCAGGTCTAAAATATCGTGATTCAACAATTCTATACATTACTCAGTGCTCATAGTGATAAGTGTACTCTTAATCCTCTTCAGTTATTTCATCCATCCCCACCCCACCTCCCTGCTGGTAACCATCTCTTTGTTCTCTATAACTAGGAGTCTGTTTGGGGGGTTGTCTCTTTTTTTAATTTGTTCATTTGCTTTGTTTCTTAAGTTCCATATATGAGTCAAATCATATGGTATTTGTCTTTCTTTGATTTATTTCACTTAGCATTATACCCTCTAGATCTATCTATGTTGCAAATGGCAAGATCTCATTCTTTTTTATGACTGAAAAATATTCCATTATATATATATATCTCTTCTTTATCCATTCATCTATCGATGGACGCTTGGGCTGCTTCCATAATTTGGCTATTGTAAATAATACTGTAATAAACATAGGGGTGAATATATCCTTTCAAATTAGTGTTTTTGAATTCTTTGGGTAACTACCCAGTAGTGGAATTACTGGAACATATGGTAATTCTATGTTTAATTTTTTTGAGGAACCTCCATACTGTTTTCCACAGTGGCTGCACCAGTTTGCATTCCCACCAACAGTGCAGGAGGGTTTCTTTTTCTCCACATCCTCGCCAACACTTTTTGTTTCTAGTATTTTTTATTTTAACCTCTTATTCTGACAGGTGTGAGGTGATACCTCAGCTTGGTTTTGATTTGAATTTCCCTGATGATTAGTGATGTTGAGCATCTTTTCATGTGTCTGTTGGCCATCTGTATGTCTTCTTTGGAGAAATGTCTGTTCATGTCTTCTGCCCATTTTTAAATTGGATTATTTATTTTTTTGGTATAAGTGCTTTATGTATTTTGGATACTAACCCTTTACTAGACATGCCATTTGCAAATATCCCTTCCCATTCAGTAGATTGTTTGTTTGTTTGTTTTGTTGGTTGTTTCCTTTGCTGTGCAGAAGCCTTTTATTTTGATGTAAACTATTGGGAAATAGTTTATTTTTTGCTTTTGTTTTCCTTGCCTCAGGAGACATATCCAGAAAAATCTTGCTATGGCTGATGTCAGAGAAATTACTGCCTGTGTTCTCTTCTAGGATTTTTATGGTTTCAGGTTTCATGTGTAGGTCCTTGATGCATTTTGAGTTTATTTTTGTGTGTGGTATAAGAAAGTGGTCCAGTTTCATTCTTTTCCATGTAGCTCTCCAGTTTTCCCAACATCATTTGTTCAAGAGATTATCTTTTTCTCAGTATATATTTATTCCTCCTTTGTTGAAGATTAATTGACCGTATAATCATGGTTTATTTCTGGGCTCTGTTCTGTTCTATTGATCTACATGTCTATCACTGTGCCAGTACCATACTGTTTTGATTACTACAGTTTTATAGTATATCTTGAAGTCTGGGATGGTGATGCCTCTAGTTTTGTTGTTCTTCCTCAAGATTGCTCTGGATATTCAGGGTCTTTGTGGTTCCATACAAATTTTAGGATTATTTGTTCTAGTTCTGTGAAGAATACTGTTGGTATTTTGATAGGGATCATATTAAATCTGTAGATTGCTCTGAGTAGTATGGACAATATAATTATATTCTTCCAATCCATGAGCATGATGTCTTTCCATTTCTTTACAGGTCTTTCACCTCCTTGGTTAAGTTTATTCCTAGGTATTTTATTATTTTTGGTGCAACTGTAAATGGGATTATTTTCTTAATTTCTATTTCTGCTACTCCATTATTAGTTTATAGAAATGCAATGGATTTCTGTATATTGATTTTGTAACCTGCGACCTTACTGAATTCCTTTATCAGTTCTAGTAGTGTTTTGGTGTAGTCTTTAGGGTTTTCTATATATAGTATGTCATCTGCAAATAGTGAAAGTTTTGCCTCTTCTTTACCAATCTGGATGCCTTTTATTTCTTTTTCTTGTCTGATTGCTGTGGCTAGGACTTCCAGTATTATGTTGAATAAAAGTGTTGAGAGTGGACATCCTCATCTTCTTTTTTTTTTTAAGATTTATCCATTCACTTGTCAGAGAGAGAGAGAGCGCACAAGCAGGGGGAACAGCAGGCAGAGGGAGAAGCAGACTCCCCACCGAGCAAGGAGCCTGACATGAGACTCAATCCCAGGACCCTGGGATCATGACCCAAGCCGAAGGCAGACGCTTAACCGACTGAGCCACCCAGGCATCCCTTCATCCTCATCTTCTTCTTGACCTTAAAGGAAAAGCTCTCAGTTTTTCACCATCGACTATGACGTAGCTATGGGTTTTTCATATATTATGTTGAGGTATGTTCCTTCTAAACCTATTTGTTGAAGGTTTTTTATCATGAATGGATGTTGTACTTTGTCAAATGCTTTTTCTGCGTCTTGAACAGATAGTTGTTATCAAGTACTCTAAATGAAAATAATTTGTCTTTTATTTTTGCTTTTTTTTTGGTCTACTAAGTCCATCTTTTTAAAAGTTACTAAGTATACATTTGAGAAGAAAACCAATTCCCAGAAGTAGTATTTATTTAAAGCGATTCCTCAGAAAGTTCTGTAACTGCATGATCTACTTTGAGTAAACACTGCATGAAGCCCCAGGTTCAGTTGAACTGGCACAATTTCAGTTCTCTGTTGACTAAAATCAACCCACATGTTGCTCCTCAATACACTTATTAGATTTGTTATGCTCTTAACTCCTACTGATGTGAAACTGATTCAAGCCATAGGAGGAAAGCTGCTAATGAATTGAGTACCCAGATATAATTCTGTGTGTTCTAAGATAATATAATTAAGAAAAAAAGGTATTACATGAACCACCTTATAAAAGGAAGAATAAGTGAAGTGGTGAGGACCTGGAGTCTCTCTGCCTGAATTAGAATCCTGGCTCTCTATCGCTTTCTACATGCACGGCCTTGAGAAAGTTACATAACTTCTTTTGAGCTCCTTTCCTTATCTGCCAAAAGGGGAATACCAATGTAACAATACACAGAATGAGCTTAAACAGTGCCCAGCATTTCATAAACACCCAGCAACTACTAGCAATTATTATTTTCATTATAAAGGATACATAAAAGAAAAAGCAAATGGTTATTTCCCTCTGATAATCACTATTAGCTGGTTAGAGTATTTCCTCCCAGAACATTAAATATGTAGTTTTTTAAAAGATTTTATTTATTTATTTGACAGAGGGAGAGAGAGAGAGAGAGCACAAGCAGGGGGAATGGCAGAGGGAGAGAAGCAGACTCTCTGCTGAGCAGGGAGCCCAATTGCGGGGCTAAGATCATGACCTGAGCCAAAGGCAGATGCTTAACTGACTGAGCTATTCAGGTGCCCTTAAATATGTAGTTTTTTTAAAAAGATTTATTTATTTATTTTAGAGAGAGGCAGAGACAGAGAACATGAGTGGGGGGAGGGGCAGAGGGAGAGGGAGAGAGAGAGAATCTCCAGCAGACTACCCGCTGAGTGCAGAGCCAGATGTGGGGCTCGATCTCACAACCCTGAGATCATGACCTGAGTCAAAATCAAGAGTTGGACACTTAACCGAATGAGCCACCCAGGCGCCCCTAAATATGTAGTTTTAACCAAAAAAAGCAGTATTGCGACAGGAATGTTAATGCTATGTTAGCAATGACTCGGTTCAACAAAACCTAAGTGTACAGTTTACAAATAGTTTTTCTAAGGAAATTTGCTTCAAAACCTGGTTTCTGTATTACTTCATGGTTTCTCGGTATTAAGAAAGATACTGGAAGAAAATACAAGATGATATAGTTACTGAAGAATTCATGATCAAATATATTCAGAATTCACACACTGTCAGTATGAATTCAATATTTATGACAATCATTCTGGGTGAACAACCAAACTATGGGGCTGAGTTTCTCTTTAACTCCATATATATATATATATATATATATATATATATATATATATATGTACATTGTATTTTAGAGATTGCCGTTCTATGTATTCTATTTCTGGTCATTGAGAGGAAAGCTGTTGCTTAGCAACCAGTGGTTTCTGTTTGGCTGATGTGTAAAATGGAAAGCCGTGCAAATAAGAGGCAAATAATTCTGTCCATTAGGAGTGCTGAATTACTAGTTTTAACAATTAAGTTGGCTCCCAACTTAGTTTATGGTTCCTTGTGTGGAAAATATAAAATATGAGATGGAAGTTGTATCATGATATTTACTAATTATTTTTAAAGAACACAGATTGATTCACAAGATGTAAATTAGTGTATAAAAAAGGAATAATTCAAGGATAGTAAAATTACCTAAGTTTTGAAGTATATGTTTAATGTTTCAAACAGAAAATATTTACATCTTAAAACAAAAAGGAAGAAAACTAAAATATATACACTGACTTCTCAAATTGCAGCCAACAAAAAAATATGTTTATACTCTTAAAAAACTTTCAGCATGATTTTATATTATTTTCTCTTTTTCTTTCTAAATATTTTATTTATTTATTTGGGAGAGAGAGAGAGAGAGCCAGAGAGAGAGAGCATGAGCAGAGGGGAGGGGCAGAGGGAGAAGCAGACTCCCCACTGAGCAAGGAGCCCAATGTGGGGCTTGATCCCAGGACCCGGGGATCATGACCTGAACTGAAGGCAGATGCTTAACCAACTGAGCCACCTAGGTGTCCCTCCTTCATTTATTTAGGTTTTTAGCATAGATTATGCACTAGGAAAAGAGAGGTGACGTCATATGGTGGTAAGACATTAAATGGTGGTGAGAGTCCCTTGTCTTCTGCTAACAAACACTGACTCTAAAGCTAAAGAATATTTATTGGAATGAAAGGATTTGGTGGTGTTGATGGTGAACTCAGGATTGATAGGATATTGGGGAATAAGGCTTGGAAATGTCCTTAATTTTAGCCACTTCAGAATACTTCTTGTGGTGACTGCTGTTTCCTTCTGTCTTAATGTTTTATTTATTTATTTATTTATTTATTTATTTTTAAAGATTTTATTTATTTATTTGACAGAGAGAGCACAAGTAGGCAGAGTGGCAGGCAGATGGAGAGGGAGAAGCAGGCTCTCTGCTGGGCAGGGAGCCGGATGTGGGGCTCGATCCCAAGACCCCAGGATCATGACCTGAGCCGAAGGCAGCTGCTTAACAGACTGAGCCACCCAGGCACCCCTGTCTTAATGTTTTAAAAGCCCAGGTGAGAGCACCTGCTGGCTAATTCCTCATATGCCTGCTCTTTGGCTGGGCTGAGTGGGGGACCAGGAAGGATCTGGTGTTTTCAACTTCCATGGAAGTATGCAACTGGATTTATAGGACTGAATACTACTCAGGAGACTTCTCTTCCCCAAAAGTAAAGCTGGGTGCTATTAGAAATGAATGTTGGAGATATATATATGGCTATAAACATATACATATTTATGGGTACATATATATATATATATACACAGAGAGAGAGAGAGGAAAAATGTTGTGTAAGACTCACTTATAGTAAGTCTCTAGGGTCTACAGATCAACTCATCTATGACCTAATTGCTTCTGTCTTTTGATGTTACTCACCTCTAAAGTGATATAAAAATCATCAACTTCATATATTTACTAGGTACTATAAAATTATCATTGAGTTAGTGGTATCTAGGTCATTTTAGAGAGGTAATATGTAAATACAGTTAGAATTTATAAAACAGTAATGTTTGCATATTTTTGTATGCAATTTAAGTCATTAATTTTTATGATTTGAAGTCTTATTTATCTTTATACTATCGCTGAATATCAAGGACATTGAAGAAATCTGTAGAATCACAGAAATTAAAACAAGAATTAATTAAATCAAGAATAAAATTAAACCAAGGTTATTGAGTGCAACTTTTTATATGATGTGGAAGTAAACTAAGAGGCAATATGCCAAATAATTCCTTTACATAACTGGATTTTTGATTCAAAGAAAAAGCTCATTAGATGGTGAAAGAGTTTGCACATATTTCTCTGGTAAAATATTTTGGCTTTGACTTACTTGACTATTAACAAAATTCCTTGTCCCTTAACCTAAAAAACCCTCTATTACAATTTGATCTGTCAGTTGGATTATTTTGGTAGTGGCCAGTGAAAATAGTCAAGCTCCCCAAATCTTCCCTATGTGTTAGGATACCAGGTCAGCTCCTAAAACAAAGGTCCAAATAATGGTCTCAAACAAAATAGAACTTTGTTTCTTTCCCACAAAATAATCAAGCTTAGGTAGACTAGGTCTGATTTGGCAGTTTCATGGTACAAGGAACTAGGCTTTTTCTGTTTAGTTGCTCTATCATCTTCAACATAAAGTTGCCATCTGTGGTCTAATATGGCTGCCCTCGCAACTGCCATATCTGCATTCCAACAAGTGGAAAGTGGAGAAGGGCAGGGGGAGGGCACATAACCCTTTAGCTTACATACCATTGGCCAGAACCTAGTCACATGGCCACACCTACAGCGCTGAGAAACAGAGCTCTTAGTTGGTGGGTAAGTTCTATTGTTATAGAACTTACTATAGGGTAGAGTGGAGGTTTTCTGCCATATCATCTCATCACGAACTTATTGCTATCTTATTGTGCTAAAATAGAAAATGTCTACTTATTAAAAAAATAACAGTAGCAACCCAAATGTCTACTCAAAGAAACAAGCCCTGGAGGAAATTAAGTAATGTTATAAAATGATGAGTAAAATTCCTACGGAGTGTGTTATCTATACATAAATTAAACTGTTGTCTTTCAAACTATTAGGATAATATATATTGTACCAAAGAATTAATTAACCTACTGGCACCCCAGAGTTCTAATATCCTTAGAGAGCAAGTGATTAAGGGCATCTTAGGTATGGTTCTGCTACTTTCAGACTCCTCATATCATTGGCATGTTCCTGAAATTCTATATAAATGTTCCAAATGGTCCTCAGAAAAAGACATGGTCTTATATCAAAACCCTTAAAAATATATATTCCCTGTGATCCAGAAATTCTACTTTTAGGAGTTTATCCTAAGGAGAACACTGAGGATGCAGAAAAAGATTCATCTATAAGGATATTTATTGCAAAACTTTTTGTTGTAAAAAAAAAAAAATCAGAATAACCTAAATGTCCCCAAAAAGGAAAGTGTGCACACAAATTGTTATGTCCATACAATAGAATAGCACACCACCTTTACAAATGATAGATGAGAAAAAAAATGATAGATGAGAAATATGTTTATTGACATGGAGATTTGCTTATAACAAATTGTTAAGTGAAATATGCAGATTAGAAAACAGTATGCACAGTGCTATCCAAATTAAAGGTATACATTTTTATAAAGTGTTATAAATTAAAACTGTAAATATTTTTTTTAAAGATTTTATTTATTTATTTGACAGAGACACAGTGAGAGAGGGAACACAAGGAGGGGGAGCGGGAGAGGGAGAAGTAGGCTTCCCATGGAGCAGGGAGCGCGATGTGGGGCTCAATCCCAGGACCCTGGGATCATGACCTGAGCCGAAGGCGGACACTTAATGACTGAGCCAGCCAGGCACCCCAAAATTGTAAATATTCTTGAAGAAGGCTCACCAAAATACAAAAAATGGTTATTTCTGGGTGGTGGTATGATAGGTCATCGTTGTTTAATTCTTTTTGCTTCTTCAAATTTTTGAAAATAAGAAAAAAAAGAACACATATCATTTATATAATCACATGTTTTGTTTTGTTCTGTTTTTAACATAGGAAGAAATTAAAAGCTGTGTTCTCTTAACTCTCAGCCAGACTCAGAATGGCGCAGGAAGACAAACCTTCTCCCAGCCTGATCTCCAGGGAGTCTCTTGTTATGGAAACAGTCCTTCCCCAAAGCCTCTTTGGCAGTTTGGTCACCCCAGGAATAATCACATGTCCCACAGACAGGGCCAGATTTTAGATGACCTTAAAATCCAAGAGCATGGGTTTTATTCTGTAAGTAAATAAACACTGAAAGTTTTTGATAAGGATATATTTCCTCCCTCTATCTGTCTCAAGATTTTCTACATCATAGGTACTTAGAAAACCATTGCTGAGTGAATAAAGGAGTGATCAGATGGGTGAGATAATGAAGAGAAGAGAAACTATTTTGATGGCCTAGAGCAGAAGATCCATGGAAGTACACTGGCAGGATATGGCCAGAGACAGTATGGAAGAGAGTTGGCGTCTAAGACAACTTTGGATTTGGTGTTTAGGGGCCAGAAATGAATGACCAAGAGAAATTGGAAGTCAGAAGCATTAGTTTTTACTTCTTAAAGGTAATGTTATTTGGTTATCTATGAATAAGGAGACATGGAGCATGGAGTTGGAAATGAAAGATTGGAAATCCAGTAAGAGGACTGAGATCTTTATGGAGGATTAAGAATTATGCCACAGGCAGGCTGGTTGAAATCTGGGAGTGGATGCTCAGAGAGAAGGATCTGGGGGGATTAAGCTCACCTGCATTTAGGAGGGAAGGACCATAAATGGGGAGCTGATGAAGCAAACAGGGAGACTGGCCAGTGAAAAGGGCCCTTCTCTCCCTTCCTCCAGGCCTGAGATGGCTGTGCTCAGGTGCTTTTACAGCATCTTGTACACACTCTATCACCACATTCTCCCACAGAGAACTTAAAATACTAATGGGGAAAATTTCAAACATATCCAAAAAATTGAGAATAAGATCATGAACTCAATGTACCAATCGCTCAGTATATTAGAGCTCAATAAATAAAGCAGAACCACCCGGATGTGTGTGTGTGTGTGTGTGTGTGTGTGTGGTGTGAGTGTGTGTCTAAATATAGGTTTCCCTAGCTATCCAAAAGTAGAGCATTCCTATGAAACGATTCGCAAGGCAAAATGGTGTAAAGTGATAAAGCCATTACTTTATATGGAAAATTTTTGGAGTGTTCCCAGACCAAAAAAAAATAACCTCTCTTAGGCTTTTCTGATACCTTTGGCCGCATCTTGCCAAAGGATGCACAAAATAAATCAAGATAAATCACAGGTGCTCACAGACACAGTTCAAAGCTATGGCAGCTTGATGAGATGCTGAGTGTAGTTCCCCAGGGAAGGAGCTTGGGGACGCCACTCTGGCTGCCTGGGGTGCGTACTGCCTCTGTAACGGCTCACTGCAAGACAAACCCTGAACGTTATTTTTGCTTTTTGCCTTTTTTTTTTTTTTTGCCAAAAGCGAAAATCTTCTTAGGATTTCTTTCCGTTAACCAAAACAGGTACTGTTGTAGGTCTTTCGTCAAAGCAAAGTGGCATAACGTGAACTTTCAAAAGTGGGGGATACCTGTATACATATATATGTGTGTGTGTTTGTACAGTCTTGTAACTATGGGACCATAGCGTCTGTAAGGCTGTTGTCCTTGCATCTGCTACTGGAATTTGAAGTGCCCGGGACGGGCAATCAGGAAGGGAAGATGGGTGCAAAGTGGAGGAGAGCAAGAACAAGCTGGAGCTGGGAACTTGGAGGATGGACTGAAACTCGTCTTGCCTCTGACCTTGGTGGTGTGGGTGTCCTGCTGAACTCAGGTCCCTTCATCAAAGAGCTAGATACCCACACCTTGCCCTGGAATTGGAGAAGCTGAAGAAAGTTCAAAGAGTAGTTGGAACAGATGTAGGCCTGTCCACGGTCTCATGCCAAGTTGGTGAGTGAGCAGATAAACAATATGTATGGCTATAAAAATAGCTGCAGCTTGACTACTATTCCCCAAGTTCCACATAAGAATGGCTCTGGTGGACCACCCTAACCAGAAACATAGAGGGAAGAGAGTTCTGGGAAGTAAAGTTCAGTCTAGCCAGGCTGACACATTGCGAAGCTGCCACGCCTCATTGCAACAATTATCATCCCACGGTGAGCCTTATTTCATCAGTTCCTCCACCGCCTTCCTGTCCCCCATCCATTTTGTGGGGAGAAAATCCTAGGCACCATATCATTTTATCTTCTAATCATGTTGTACTTTAAAAGTTGAGATTTTCTGCCTATAAACCATGAGCTTCTTGAGAAAAGGATCCTTGTCTTATTTAACTTGCACCTCACATGTATAGGTATTTATAAATGCTTGTTGACTGAGTGATAAATGCTTTTCATGTGAATGAGTGGAAGTCTAGCAAGAACAAGTTTGATGTTGTAAGGCAGTCTTTGCCCCGAGGATTTGGATTCATGTGTTGCTACCTCCATAAACTCGGTCCTTCTCTCTAATGCCTCCAGGTTGAAATAGGCACTTCTTTGTGCCCCATGGTGTACCTTGTTCATACTTCTACCACAGTACTCATATACTTTGTTTTTAATTTGTTTACATGTCTTCCCCTTCTATTAGATCTAAGCGTCTTAAAAAAGAACCAGGCTATTTGACCTCTCTGGCTTTTATTTTTTTTAATTTTCAAACATATAACTGATAATATTGGCCTCCCTCACCAGGATTCCTGTGAAAATTTCTCATGAAGGGAAAGAGTTGGACTTTTCTGTTTTTATTTTTCTACTGCCTTGGGTTCATAACAATTACTTATATATAATTTTCCATTATGCCTGGTATCTTCAAGGTCAGTGCATGGGGTAATATACATAGGGAGTTAGAAACTCTCATCAGGACAATGGAGGTGTTGCTTTTCTCACAAGAATTATGAAAGGATCATGAGTCCTTCTACCTTTCACAGTAGTCAGGACTCTTGACTGCAAGTGACAGAATCTAACTTGCACCAGAGTAGACAAAGTGGCAACCATATTAGCTCATATAATGAAACCACAGAGCCCAGGGATTTGATGCCATAAGGACTCACGTCTCCCTTCTAGTCATCCTTATATACCTTTGTATGCTAACCTCATTCTCTCAAGCCTGCTTTCCTCACAAGGTTGACATAACCCCAGCTTCTCTATCTGAGAGGAAAAGCCTCATTCCTCTAGACCTTAGTTAAAAAATCCTGAGAAAGGTGCTCATTTCTGTGGGAAAGGTAGGGAGAAGTATGGGTTATATGAGAGGGTACTGTGATTAGCAATCATCATCAGAACCACAGAGTTGGGGTGAGGTTGGCGCAGTTCCCCCAAAGAAGTGTAGTATGGGGTCCCCAAAGCAAAAGACAGCTGCTACACCTTTGCACCTTTTAAGTGCAAAGAGATATGAAGTGCTAAACAGCAAATAAAATTCTGTTGCTAATTTTACAAACATTTATCCCTGTGCTAGGTGCCACAAAATAAATGAAAGTGAACAAGAAATAATCTTTATCCTTAAGAAGTTTATAATACATGGAGGGATTAAAAATGCATAGGTAATCATGATTCAAAGGAGAATACTGTTATCGCCAAAAGCACATGAAGTGTTATAGAAAGTTCTGTGTAGAGGGAGAGACCATATTGACTTGAGCAAGGTAGTTGGTTTGGACTTCATGGAACATCAGAGTTCTGATAAGCATAGATGGAACTTTGGACAGGTGATGAGCAGATACTTCATCTCGCTGAAGCTGCATGTGGAAGTCTCCTACTTGGGAGAGGTGTGCAGAGGGTGTTTGGGGGACCTGCAGGGAATCCAGCTGCAAGCTGGAGGATTGATTTAAAGTCATATTATGGTGGCCCTTGACTGCCGAGCTAAGGAATGTGTACTAATAAATCCTATGCTTTCTCTCCCTGAAACCAATGGGAGCACCGAATGAGTCCATGGAAGAAAAAATCTGGTCTCTGGATATATCTCACTGCAGAGCTCTAATAGTGAGAAGAGAGCATGGCAGTAACTAAAGGAGAAACAGGTGTCAACTGTACTGTTATTGTCAACATGTCTGATGTTAGAATACGTACAAAAGGCCTACAAAATTGGATGACCTACAGCTTGAGGTGGGAAGGTTAAACCAGAAGATAATTTTCAAAGCACGGGATAACATAAGCTAGTGGTTCTCAGAGCGTGAGCTTGGGACCAGCCTCAGCAGTATCACCTGGGAATTTGCTAGTAATTCAAAATCTTAGGCCCCATTGCCCGCTTACTGAACAGAAACTCTGGGGAGCAGGTTTCAGCAATATGTGTTTTAATAAGCCTTCCAGATGATTCTGATAAATGTTGAAGTTTGAGACCTTCTGTGTACTAGGCTGAAAATGATACCCCAAAAGATCCACGTTCTAATCCCTAGGACCTGTAAATGTTACCTTATGTGTGTGATTAAAGATCTTGAGACAAGAGATTACCCTGGATTATCCGGGGGGGGGGGGGGGAGGGGGGTGGTGCTAAATGCCCTCACCAGTGTCCTCATAAGAGACAGGTAGGTTATACAGAAGAGGAGGAGGTCCTGGGCCCGGAGGCAGAGACTGGAGTGAAGCAGCCAGGAGCAAAGTAATGCCCACAACTACACAGAAGCTGTCAGAGGCAAGGAATGGATTTTCCCTCAGAGCCTGTGGTTGGAGTGCTGGGTGGCCTTGCAGACACTTTGATTTCAGCTTGATGACATAGATTTCAAACTTCTGGTGTCTAGAACAGCAAGCAACAAATTTCTGTTGTTTTGGGCTACCAAGTTGTGGTAATTTGTTAAAGAGCAGCCACAGAAACTCATACACACCAAAATGAGAAAAAAATGTTAGGATAAAGTACTTAGAAATCCGCTGGATTCTTATAATAAGAAAATGTACTTGCTATTACTTTAAAATTCTAAAAATAGTTGATTCTTTTGTGTTTAGTAAAATTTGCCACATCTAAACCATTTTCCTAACACAGTTTGCTATTGATTGTTAAAGTGTAATGATTTTCATAATGTTAGCGTCAAAGATGGCCTTTATATACCTTGATTTCCCTGTGATAGCTAATCCTGCAGGAAACCAAACAAATTCTGTTGGGTTGAAGGAAAAAAAACAAACAGGAGACATTTTGCTTATTTGTACGATTTGCATGAGTTACAGAGCTGTAATAAATCTTCCTTCATGGATAAGACAATGTTCTTGGAAAATAATAGTGACATTTATTTATGGAAAATGCTTCAGAATAAATATGAGAAGATTTTCTATCTATAATTATGCTACTTGATAAAATATTCAAGCTCTCTTTAAAATACCTGGAACATTGTAATACTTGTAATAACATTTTTCTTGTGCACAATGCTTCTCAGATCACTTTCATATATATATACATATATATCCCCCCCTTATCCACTGTTTCGCTTCCACAGTTTCGTTACCCACCATCAATCGTGGTCAGGAAGCCGATGATCCTCCTCCTGACAAATCATTGGAAGGTCAATAGTAGCCTAACTTTACATCACAACGCCTGCGTCATTCAGTCTTTTTGCTTCATCTCATCCCAGAGGCATTTTATCATCTCACATCATCACAAGAAGGGTGAGTACAGTACAATAAGATATCTTGAGAGTGAGCACTTTACATAACTTTTATTACATTTATTGTTATAATTGTTCTGTTTTATTATTAGTTATTGTTAATCTCTCACTGTGCCTAATTTATAAATTAAACTTTATCATAAGTGTGTCTATGTATAGGAAAACATATCATATATAAGATTTGGTATTATCCATGGTTTCGGGCATCCACTAGGGGTCTTGGAATGTGTCCCCTGCAGATAAGCGGGGGACTACTGTATTCTCATTTAATCCTTGCAACTACTAGGTGAGCTGTGCAGAGCAGGTAGTTTTATTTTTCTTATTTTACAAATAGGAAACAATGATGCTCACAAAAGTTAAATGACTGGCACAAGGTCACAAAAAAAGGTTGCTATTGGATTTGAGATTAGAAACTACCACAATCTGTACAATGCTATTTCTAGGGATCTGGGTTTCCTTAGCTGCCCTCAACAAGGTGTATTAGTATTTGTGGTTAATTATGCTATGGCTGATTACACCGTGGTTCTTGTGGTCTGTTTAATTCCACCTGATAGGCATTTGCTGAGCATCTATTGCATGTCTAGAACTGTGCTAGTTAATATGGGGTCCTTTGTAGAAAGTGCTGGATACAGTCCTTGCTCTCAGAGAATGCATGTTATTAGGGAGGAATACCTACGTAAGTGGAATGGATAGTCGGAGAAAGAATAAAATCAAAGGCCACAATCTGGGAGACTTTATACAGAAAACCTTAAAGAATGGATCTGATTCAGAGAGGTGAAATGTGGAAAAGCATTCTGAGAGGCAACAGGATGTGTGTGTATGGTGGGGGTGAGAGTGAATGAACAAAAGTGTAGAGGCTGAAACAGCACGTGGATCTGGGGAAAGTGATAACCTGAGCTGTCAGAAGCACAAGGTGTGTGTGCTGAATAATGGGAGTAGGCTTCGTGGTGCCCACCTGGCCTCAGACTTAACACAGTGGCTGAAATCTTTAATATTTCCAGTGAGCACTGCACCCTAGAAAAGTAAGGAAAAAGCCGTCCTCATATCTAAACATTAAAACACAACTTAAAAACCTTTCTTTCTGTTCAATTCTCCTATTCTAGTCCTATGGACATAGCTCCTCAGAACTTACAGTTCTGCTTCTGTGTTTTCTGAGGATCACAGGTGTGTGTGTGTGTGTGCGTGCGTGCGCGCGCGCAGGCTCATCCATGTCTGTAGGTGGGTACAAATGTATTTGAATACCGGGTCATAAAGTTTCTCTTAGGGAGATGTTTTCAGAACGCAAGGTGAAGACACAGTCTGCAAATAGACAGGGAAATCAGACTTACATAATAAAGTGACAGTTTAGGAGATGGCGTTAGCAGGAGAAAGAGGGCAAGGGAGGAAGTAGAGAAGGGAAGGGAAGAGCAGAGGAGGGCAGAGCCTGAGGAGAAAGGACAGCAGGTAAGAAACCTTCGAGGCCAGGGCGGTTGAAGGACTCTCAAGAACAGGGCTTAAAAAAAAAAAAAAAAAAAAAAGAACAGGGCTATTTAATTTTTACTTTTAAATTATTTTTGATGCTTCCATTTAAATCTTTGCTATTGCCTTGAATCTTCCACAAAAGTTAGTTATACCCAGAGCCTTGAGTCAGTGATACTTGGGAAAGCACATAGAGGGAGGTGTGTGTGTGAAGGAATCAGGGTCCTGTCTAGCATGAGGCAGCAGGAGTGTAGCTCTCAGGCAAAGCCAAAGTGGATGGCAGACCAAAATAAGCCGGAGCCATTGGTGCCGAAGAGAAATCTAGGTACGTTGTTCTCCTTCCCCCCAGTCCCTGGAGAAACTGGGAAGGATATTGAGTTTTCCATTTCATGGAGCTTGGGGTTCCAGCCAGTTTCATCTGAACTATACAGGACTTGGTTACCCCTGCGTATATGTGGGTTACACCAGCTTGTGGTCAGTCACAGCGACGCTTCAGTCTCTGCTTCACTGGGCTCCTCTGTCACCAAGGGAAGGCCTTTCTGTTTGCTGAAAATCACCAGGTGAGTTAGCCAGCTCCTGGAGGAGGAGGTAGAGTTAAATTGGCTAAGGGTAGAGTCTTCAGAGAGTGACTCAGGTTTGGCTTCTCTTGGCTCCACAGCCTATTTTCTGTTTACCAGGGGATTAATCATGGTTTCCAAATTGGTCTGCCAGGATGCCAGCAGGACTGGTTAAAGAAAGCAGAGGTGCTGAGTTTGGGATTTTTCCATGCTCCGATCAGTGATTTTCAGCAGGAAAATGAAGGGATGAGAGTCCTCCTTTCTAGCCTCACAATGAATTATTGAGGGTCCTATAACTCATCTGATTCTGGTCACTTGTCCCAGAGTAAACTCACCAGATTTATAGCAACTGAAGTGAGATGCCTGACTTCTTTCTTTTTTGGTCAGCGTAAGAGTGAATTTATAGTGTTTATTAACCAGATTTGGTAGATATTTGATTTAATTCACCCTAGCAACTATTTAATAAATAGCCAGCATGTGCTAGGCTATAGAAGGCTAAAGCTGGTATTTACAAGGATCAGGGAGGGTTTGGAAATACGTAGAAAATAAAAAATAAAAAGTAAATAAAGGAATGAATGAATGAATGAACACTTATGTACATACATACATACATACATACATACATACATACATACATCTTTAGTCCTTAGAAGGGTTTGAGCCTTTTTGCTATATTCACTAGAACACTTTTAGGATATGCTTTTTCATATATTTATATATAAGCAATATGTCAACAAAACATCTTTTTGCACTTGACGATGATATCATGGGAGAAGTCTTTTTAGAAGCAATAATGATCTTTCTCTCATTTGTTGGGTTGTTTACCATAGGAGGTGGTTTGATTGCTTTGCACTGTTACTACTTCCACAGATACCAAGAGAGATCCCATTTTCCCAACGAGGGCAAAGAAGCTCTTGAAAACACCAGAGATCATTTTTAAATGGAGAACTTATTTTTCAATTAGCTGAAATGACTTTAAGTAATTTGTGATAATGTGCTTCCAAATTTAATATATAGGTGTTTATCCTTATATTGGCAAGAATAATCTCTAGCTGGGGAAAGTTGTATTAATCTCACAAACAGATTTATATTGTGAAGTAGATTGGTAAAAAGAAACCTGTGACAGATTCTGTTATGGTATTTTTTGCTTTATCAGTTTTTTCTTTCAAAGTAGTAAAAAAATTAGGATAAAGAAACAGGTTACAGTATTATAACATTGCTATTTGGGTCCTGATTAACCTGCATCCCTTTGACTGCTTGCTTTATATAAATTTGCATTTGCAAAACATAGGTATTATGATATATATGCTGTGATTAGAACAAAGACAGACAGATAGATAGGTAGACAGATGGACAGACAGCAAAGAAGTACTCTTGCTAACTTAGTCTCCCAAACCCTACTGATGCCTGAAATCCCCCTTCCTCCATAATGTTGAGCATAGTCCCTTTCCCCAGTGTTTTGTGCGTGTGCTTCAGACAGTGATGCTACCTTAAGGAGCACTAATCATCAGGAAGTGTGGCATATTCAAGGAGCATGTTTTCACCTTTTCTGATACCTTTCCTCTGTGCCGTTAACCTGGCACTTCTTATTAGGCAAGAATGATGATAACCAAAAGTCTGTTCAATATTCCCAACTGACGAGATAGAGAAGAAAGAGCAACAATGGTAAATATCGGGATAACCATTCTCACACTCTCTTCTGGATCTGACTTACGCTTGCAGAGATCAAGCACACAGAGCAAGTGAGGACAAAAATGGCACAGCAACTTGAATTCCTGAATCTGGGGTTGAGAATTAAGGAGTCTAGCTTCCAACTACTCTGTGGACTTGCTGAACCCTGGGGCTCTGTGATGACCAAGTGAAGGGAGGATGGGATGACATCAAAGTTAGAAGGCTCCTGGGGTGCTTTCCTTAGGAACTGTAAACTGGGGTGTTTTAATCAGGCTGTTCGGAAAAGCTTCAAGAGTTGCCTGCTGTAGTGACAGTTGCCATGGAAGCAATAGTTAAACAGGAGTATTCATTTAAGGCAAAGCCTTTAAAAAATCATTTTGAAATCTAGAGTTGGAAGGGCTTTGAAGGTCATCTGACCTACCTCCCCATCTGCTGTAAGAATTCCTCTACAGCATCTCTCAAGAGTTATCATCCACTTTCTGCTTGAACACCTATCATGACATGGAATATACTTAAATACCCATTTTGGTAGTAGCCTTTCTAGGCATATTTACATATTCCCCTCACATAATTATTATCATCCAGAAACATCCCCTTCAGTGTGGTAGCCAAATAACCTTTTCCTTCTAGATTTCCTTATCTTTGTGCAAAAGCACATGCTAGATACTATGGAGAGTGGACAGGATTGAATAACATAGAATAGAATCCTGGCTTTAAGGACATTTCAGTCTAGTGGATGAATTTAGGCACAAGATGCACTTTGCCTGGGAGGAATAATCAGGGAAATTTCAAAGAAGAGATAATATGTGAACTTAGCCTTAAAGTGTGGGTAAAATTTGGAAAGACTTTTCCAAGAATGGCCTAGAAAATAAGCAAAATTTTATCATATGGGAAAATAATGCAGTAGAATTCAGGTTACTTGCTTAAGGACTCTATTTCCCAGAAGACAACAGCGGGAAGCTTTCCATTAAAGGACTTGCTTTTGGAGATGTAGATTATTGCACCCTTTGATTTTTCAAAGATGATGTTAGTTGTTCTCTTTTTCAACAGAAGTTTCCTACTAAACCATATTTCCTATCCCCAGAGTGATCTTATACTGAATAGAAGAAAGGAAGTAAGTAGAGTTCCAGAAAGCAACCTTAAACCATATTTATTTTGAAGAAATATCCAAAGGAGACATTTTTAAAGGTACTTTTATTCAGAATTTAGAAAAAAAAAAGGAACAAAAAGGCAAGTAGCCCAGATATTGTCCTATAGAATACAAATGTCAGCTAAGAGGGAGAGCCTTGGCATACTTATATGGCAGAAGTTTGAAGTATGTTTTTTGGTTTGCATTCCCTGGATGTGCCATATGGGTTACTCACGGCCTGAATGTAAACTCTTTTGTTCATTGCCCCCTTCCCTGGGCTAGTCCAGACCCAGATCTACTATGTCTCTTTGGGTTTGCTTATTGGGCACAGAGGAGGGATATGGTCAGTGGCTAAGCCACGGGATAGAACGTTGCCTCTTTCACCACTGACTCACAAGATGAGTGGGCCAGCTCACTTCCCTTTCTGATGTTTCTGTTCCTTTGTGTATAATGGACGATCTTCACTTCACTTCATTCCACAGAAATAAATGTGTATATTTATATTTGTGAGTGTTTTTTGAGACAAGAATGGAAAGGAGAGTAGTAGCAAAGCACAGAATCACTTTCAATTCTATTACTGTTGCACCCGCAACAGCCATGGGATATTCCATCAAAGATAAATAGCTTTCTCAATGTTGGCTTGTTTATTGCAGGGTAAGAATGAAATCTTGGGCTAACCAACTTATATTCCCAGGTTGACTCACTTCCTTACCTTCTTCCTAGCTGCTAGAGCAATAGGGTCAGTTGCCAAAGGGCTTATTTTGCCTTCCCCAAACAGGGTTGGTGTTTCATCCTTGAGTTCAGTCCACAAGATAGAGTCTTATTCTTCTACAGATACAGAGGTACATTGCTTTCTGATGAGTTTCGTGAATAGTAAATATTTGCAAAGAAATCAAATCTCTCCCCTAGTTGGAGTTATTATTTCAGAAGAGTTTCTTCTTTGTTTTGGGTTGGCTTCTCAGCCTGGTAAAGTGGGAAGAGCATAGGAATAAGAAGTAGATTAAGCTACCTATTCTGATTGTGCCCTTAAGTAACCATGTGACTTTGGGCAAATGGCACTCTAAAGTCCCACTAGTTTATGACCTGGCCATGTAGGGCCTCAGTTTTGCCATGTCTAATATTTTGGATTCAGATTAGGTGTTTTTTATAGTCTAAATATGGAATTCTGTAGCAATTTCAGTCATCTATGTTACTGTTGCTATGAATGTCTTGTTTTTAGTCTTAAGGAATTTGTAACAATAATTATTTACTTTTGAGAATTAAGTTGAAAGATGAACATATGAAAGTTAAACAGCAGTAATACATTTTACAAGCAGGCTTCCTATTGAAAATTATAACTTGTCCTTTTTTTAAGATTTTATGTATTTATTTTATTTGAGAGACAGAGAGAGAGAGCAGGAGCATGAGCGGGGTTAGGGGCAGAGGGAAAGGGAGAGAGAGAATCAAAGACTCCGAGCTGAGCAGAGCTCGATCTCAAAACCCCGAGATCATGACCTGAACTGAAAGCAAGAGTGGGTCACTTAACCGACTGAGCCACCCAGGCGCCCTGTAACTTGTCTTTTCTTTTTCTTTTTTTAAAGATTTTATTTATTTATTTGAGAGAGAAAGAATGAGACAGAGAGAGCATGAGAGGGGGCAGGGTCAGAGGGAGAAGCAGACTCCCCTCCGAGCGGGGAGTCCGATGCAGTACTCATCCCAGGACTCCAGGATCCTGACCTGAGCTGAAGGCAGTCGCTTAACCAACTGAGCCACCCAGGCACCCTAACCTGTCTTTTCTAACAAAATATTTGACCATATATTTTTAGCAGTTTGATGCATGTTCTGCATAACGTGGGCCACCTGCTTAGCTCTCCAGTCCTCAGACTTTTCTCCATACTCAGTTCCATAGTGATTTGTATACCTGTGGCTTTAGATACCAACTATTCATCAATTAGATACCAACTATTCATCGATTCCAATAGATTTACATATCCAGCCCAGGCTTCTCTCCTAAAATCCAGACTCATATTCTACCATTGGTGACATCCTCATTTGGATTTCTGGTAGGGATCTCAGACTGAATGTGTCCAACATAGAATGCCTGATCTCCACTGCCTCCCAAATTGCCCTCCACACCCCTGCTTCTCCCCATCATGGTGCATGGCAACTCAGACCTTCCACATGCTCACGCCACAGTTTGGTTGTCATCCTTACCACCTCTCCTTCTCTCACAATCTACTAACTGTCTCCCAATTGGTCTCCCTGCTTTCCGCCCGCGTTCTTTTTATGAATCATTTTCCAAATAGCAGCCAGTGCGTTCCATTTACAAACAAAATCAGAAATCGTGTCACTGCTCTGCCCAAAGCTCCTTAACTGATCTGAGTTAGTAATTGATTCTTGATCACTCAGAGCACAAGCAGACACTCTGGCCACGGTATCCTTTTCGATTTCATCTCTGTTCCTCTCCCCTTGCTCACTAGGCCCTGCCACATCACTCTCCCTGGAGCTTGCCAGACGTGTCCATCCCTGAGGCCTTTCCATTTGCTGTTTCCTGTCCTGCAATGTTCTTCCTCTATATATCCTCATGGCCCACTGCCTTGCCTCATTCAGGTTTTTGTTCAGGTGTTATATTCTTACCGTGTTCTTCCCAGAGCTCCTTCCCTGCCGTGTCCTCATCCCCCCATGCCCTGCCCCTGTTTTCTCCTATCACCTTTCTCTACTTTTTTCTCCATAATTCTTGTCACCACAAAATGCTTCGTTTCTCCACCTTGGCACTGTTTTTTTTTTTTTTTTCAAGGTTTTATTTATTCATTTGAGAGGGAGAGAAAGCAGTAGGCAGAGGGAGAGGGAGAAGCTCCCCGCTGAGCAGGGAGCCCGATGCGGGACTTGATCCCAGGACCCTGGGATCATGACCTGAGCCAAAGGCAGACACTTAATCGACTGAACAACCCAGGCACCCCACCACTTTGGCACTATTCTTTTGGAATAGTTCTTTGTTGTTGGGGATTACTCTGTGCTTTGTAGGATGTTTAGAAGCATCCCTGACTTCTTACCCACTAAATACTAGCAACTCTTTTCTTCTTCCCTATTGTGACAACCACAAATATCTCCAGACATTGTTAAATGTCTCCTGGGGAGAAAAATCATCCCTGGTTGAGGACCACTGCTCTAATACAATATGTGTTTTACCTATTTATTTACCTCCCTTCCCCACTGCTAGAATATAACTTCCATGAGAACAGGAATTTTTGTGTGTTGTTCACTGCTCTACTGTGAGTCCCCAGAATAGAGCCCAGTGCATAGTAAGTGCTTAGCAAATATCTAATGAATGAATGAATAAATGAAATGGGCTCCTACCTCGTGCCTCTGTCCTCATTAAGCTGTAGTCATCCTAGCCTTTCTTCTGCCTCTTGTTCATCCTGAACTCATTCTCACCTTCCTGTCTTTTTCTTTCAGTTCCTGCTTCTGGAAAGCTCTATCCACACGTCATCACATGGTGGACCCCAGCTTGTTACTCAGTTCCCTACTCAAATGTAACTTGCTCAGAGAGGCCTTCCCTGATAACTCTCCCTGCCTGCCAGAGATACTCTGTATCATGTTACTTCACTACATTTATCTCTGCAATTATTTGTTTCATATATGTCGAATTATTCTTTGTTTGCATGGTGAATTTCTGTCTTTCTTAAAAGAATGCTCTCTGAGCCCTCAACCTTATCTGCTTTATTTATCATGGCAGCCCCATAATTAGAACAGTTCCAGGCCCATAGTTTGTGGGCTGATTGAATGAATAAGCCTATCTCCTAAGCAATTTCAATGTGGAAGAGATTCTCAGTAGTTAGGAGTTAAGGATTGTGTCTGTCAGGGTTCAGTTGCAAAGAATAGAATCCATTTTAGCCGGCTTAAGCAGAAAAGGATTTACTATAGCATGTGGCTTACGGAATCCCTGAGAGGTCTGAAGAAACAGCCTCCAGGTTGAGCTTTCAAGAACAACCTGGAAAGCCACACACTGACTGGACCACCAAGGGAGAGACTAGATTTTGTTAAGGAGACCTCTCTCCTGCTAAACCAGGAAGCTGAGGTACCAGCTACTGGCTCTGAGACCAAACCACCACTGTCAGGACCACAAAGCTAGCATGAAAAGGTCAGCAGGAAACTGCCCCAGAAAAACCAGGTACCATCACCTCAGCGTTGGCCAAAAGAAAGAGCAAAACAACCAAAGCTTGTCCTTCAGCTTACTTGATCTTTCAGCTCTCGTGCTTCTGATTAGTGGAACAAATTAAAACTAAAACCCTGGCTGCTAACAGGTCTGGGAGATGTGGCTTTTTGCTCTCCAGTCTCTGCAGCACAAGAAAGCACTTTGCAAGGAGGTTAGAGTGAACGCTGAGGGCCAGTCCACCTACAACACAGGTGTGGTGGTAAGGCAGGATGGAGAGACGAATGATAAAAAAGTAAATGAATCTTCAAGTTGATATCTGCCAGGCAATAAGTATTAATACTAAAAACCAGTCAAATCATCGAGAGTCTCTTGTACACAGTACTAATCTTGTACACAGTAGTATTCACACAACTTCAGAAATAATTACTTTTCCCCAAAGATGCGGTGGCATGTCTGTGACCGTGAGTAGCATCATGGCCCTAAAACATCAGTCTCAGACAAACCAAGCTCAATAAAACCATGATCTGAGATCTCCTGGAGGGCAGAACTGTTTATATCTTACAGCTCGAAAAGTGTGAGATTCCTCAGCCTGAGCACTGTTTTCCATAGCTGGCCATGTACATTTATTTCCAGTTTAGAGCAGTGGTTAAAGGGAAGTCTTAGAAAAGGCTTATATCGCACAGAATCTCAGATTGGCAGTTTTGGTGTTGGCTAAGCAAGAAATCCATTACTTGATTTCTTTTTATTATTTGAAATCTATAAAGGTTTATTTATTTGAATGAATCTATTTTTATTTTAAATTTTTTTTAAAGATTTTATTTATTTATTTGACAGAGAGAGAGAGATAGTGAGAGCAGGAACACAAGCAGGGGGAGTGGGAGAGGGAGAAGCAGGCTTCCTGCCGAGCAGGGACCCCAGTGCAGGGCTCAATCCCAGGACCCTGGGATCATGACCTGAGCCGAAGGCAGACGCTTAACGACTGAGCCACCCAGGTGCCTGAATGAATCTATTTTTATAAAATATATTGTGTACATCAGTCATCTCTCACCACGTGGTGGATATATATGTATTATTTAATTCATTTTATTGGAAGAATAAAACCCACAAATTCTTTCTCATCTTAACTCTACATCTGCATGCTTTTCAGTATTTAAGACCTCATTGCAATGATAGATGTCATTGGTTTTCACCTGTTTTACACACTTAAAAATCTAACTTTAAATAGAATTAGTATGAGGTCGGATAACTGGGGAGCCCTTGCTCAATTAAAAATACAGAGATACAGAAAAACCTGAGCAAGATTCTAGAATATGCTTTATCACATTATATTTTATTTTATTTATCACATTTAGGAAACTTAAAACTCTCTACAACTTTTAAATTCTTCCTTTTAAGTACTTCACACTTAAAGATAGCTTAAGAATTTCTTCCATTCTTTCTCTTCAATTTTCCTGTGAAGGACTTTTTAAACAGCTACTCTTTTTGAGTACGTGCTGTGAACTAGGCCTTGGACATTCTCTCATTTAATCCCCATGGCTTCCCTTTGAGGTGTAGATATTATTTCTGTTATGCGAACGTGGACCCCGAGGCTCAGAGAAATTGCTTGTTCAAAGACACCTGGCTACAAAGAGCCAGAGCTGGGATCACAAACTGGAATTTGACAGCATATCCTCCCAACTTCAAAGCTCACTCCTTCTTCTGCAACATTTCTTTATTTATTCGTGCATTTATTCATTTATGTAGTTAACGCTGCCCTAGTGCTTACTATGGGCCAGACATGTACTGTTTGCTGGGATTAAAATGATGAACCCAAAAAGGGGCACCATCCCTGCCTGTGTGAAGCTGAGAACCTCTACTCCCTCCAGGTTAGTTGCTCATTCAGGATTTATAGATGAGGATTAACTTTCTGCAAAAACAGTCAAGAATGTAAAGATTGCCCTTTTGGTTTTATGGAGGAGATGACCATTTTATAAAATATTCCCAAGTGAAAGAATATTAAAATTGATTGCAAGCCCCAGGTTACATGTGTTTGCCTAGAGTCTTTGATGACTTCAAGATTAATGAAGCACAGAAATTAATTAGAGAGGCTGAAACTCAAGAAATCCCTGGTGAGGAAAATAAGGTTTATCTGATTTTTATATGAGACAGAAGCAATGACAGAAAATGAGTTCCTGTCACAATGGATCAAGAATACAAGACGTGGTTTTAATAATGTTTCTGGGGTGCTAGTGGCCTGAGCATGTAGGAAAACACTGCTGAATTCCTGAGTAAAAGTACTAAACTCACCAGCCATCAACTAGAAATGACAGAACCTATTATGCATGTCAGGACGTCAGCGCCTAGAGGGTCCAGTTGGTCCTGTACTGGGTGTGGAGGGCCAGGTCTATTAACAGGTGGGAGTATTCTTCACTTCCACACACAAGAATGTGTTTTCTCCTATTGGGAGGTCTTTCATTTTGCCGCTTCTGAGAGAGACATAGATATAGGGAACATTTCACTTTCTACTTTACCATAAGAAAAGCAATGGCCCCAGGGCAGTGATGACTGGCTGGTGTTCAGCCTCTGGGGAAATAGCGTGGAGTGCCAAGGCCTGTGGCACCCTGGAAATAACATGACTTATCTGATGGGGCAGCAGTTAGTTACTCAGCTTCTGCTGATTGTTGCCCGGGAAGAGGGCCCAATGGTGCCAGACATTTTATTTTCTTAAAGAGAAGCCAGAAATCTGGATTTTTCTATGAAACCACCTGATAATTACATCTTGGCAACTAATTAAAAAAAAAAACCAACTTCTCAGGCAAACACTTTTATTTTTTATAAAGATTTTATTTATTTGTTTAGGGAGAGGGGGAGGAGGGGCAAAGGGAGAGGGAGAGAGAATCTCAGGCAGACTCCATGCTGAGCATTGAGCCCAATGGGCAGCTTGATCCCACAACCCTGAAATCGTGATCCAAGTTGAAATCAAGAGTCAGACACCCAAATGACTGAGCCACCCAGGCGCCCCTTGGGCCAACATTTTTAATTAGGTGATCAACCATCCTGGTTTGTCGGGGACTGAGGGGGTCTCCTGGGATGTGGGTTTTTCAGTGCTAGAACAGGGAGCATTCTAGACAAACTGGGATGGTTGGTCCTTCTAGAACGTGGAGGTTAATGGAAACATCTTGTAGGCTGAACCAAGTCTGTGGGTGGTCAGTTTATAATCTCTGATGAATAGGACAGGGAGCTAGAATAGGGTTCATACAGTCACATTTTCAAAAGAGGGAAGATATTTGATGAACAGAGAAGGACCACATATACAGGAACCAGAGCACGTCCCACCGTTCACTTCTGTTCTCCTGACGGTTCATATAGGATGGCCATGACCAGATGAGAAACTACTGTAATAAATGATTGCAGTGCTATAGTGTTCTATTTTTTTTTTTTCAGCTGTTCATCTTGAACTTTGTTCAACCAAGAAACCCACTGAGGAGAAAGCCCTTCCTTGGAGAGTGGGAGATCCAGAGGGTGGGAGGAAGAGGTTGTGTTCTCCAAAAGGACGCAGACAATCAAAGGGCATGTTGGAAGGTTACCTATAGAAGTGTCTTGGGCTAGACTATTTTTATTCTACCTAAGTTTTGTAACTGTAACTTCAAGGGTTAATTTTTCACAAGCTCTTCTTTAGAAAAACAAACAAACATTTTTTTTGGGGGGGGTGCGGATTGGAGAATATTACCATGGAAAGGAAACCTAAACACCATGTAATCCAAAACTTCCAGTATTGGAGAAGTTGAGGGACAGTGTCCCATAGCTAGTTAGTGGCAGAATGGTTCAACCTGGATCTGTTTGGAATGCTGTAGATGAGTGCCAGTAGCATGGTAAGGGGAGGCAACACAGCTTCTCTACGTTGCATTGCCAGCTGTGAAGGAAGTTCTATGGCGCAAAGAAACATAACCATTAAAATCTAAAAACAACAAAAGTTATCTCATACTCTGCCTTTTGTTTAGGAAATTAAATGATAATGAATCACTAAATGCTCATATTTTTGAAACTCAGTGCAAATTGTTTAAGATGAAGGGCAGTAAATAGGAGGCTCCCCCATCAAAAGAGCTACTAGGTTGTATCTGGGTCATTTCATGTGGGCAGCACACATTTCAAAGTAAAAACCTATGATTTGAAAAACACAGTCAAGGAAGTTTAAAGAAAAGGTCTTTCCAACCATCATTATATACTAGTATATATTTAGCTTCATTCTTCAGTTCCAAAGGCATCACTTCTTCACAACAGAATTTGCTTTGAAGTCTGAGAATGAACTCTGTGGTGAGGATATGCCCCCAGGCCCATATGGAGCAAGTGAAAACAAGACTGATTTTTATCTTATTACACTGGCATCCTGGACCAGCCAAAGAACTGACTGCTCATATTTAGAGTCACAAAGAGTTATCATTAAGGTCCAAAGATTCACAGATTTCTTGTTTGAATAATTAGAATACTCCTTGCTTCATTCTGGGCCAAAATGAAATACGTGGTTTGTCTTTGGCACCTGTTTGTGTAAATTCCTAGAAAACTTAACAGAGTAGGATAGAAACAATGGCCCAATAGCATGAATGTCACACCAACAGACCATATAGGCCAACCTAAATTCCTTGCAGACTCTAAGAATCTTCTAGAGACTAGAAGTCAGTGGTCACACTGTCTTTATTGTGGGTAGATTCCATGTAGCTATAGGCCACTTTAATATAAGCTTGGTGAATAGAACAGGGTCAGAAGATTTGATTTGAGAGGCCAACACTCAACAATGAGTTTATGGTTAAAAAGCAGACCCATAGCTGTCCCAGCACTTAGCACTTATCATTCCCCTCCTGATTAGATCCAGGAGGGCAGTGAGAAGGAAGAGGTATGTTAGTTCTTTTTTTTAAATTTAATTTAATTTATTTATATGAGAGAGAGAATGAGATAGAGAGCATGAGAGGGGGGAGGGTCAGAGAGAGAGGCAGACTCCCCGCTGAGCAAGGAGCCCGACGTGGGACTCGATCCCGGGACTCCAGGATCATGACCTGAGCCAAAGGCAGTCGCTTAACCAACTGAGCCACCCAGGCGCCCAGAGGTATGTTAGTTCTTGATAACCATTTAGGGGTTGATGAAATAGGGACAGGAGTCAACAAGACACAACTATGAAACATTGTTTTAGTGTCCAGATCAGATTTCTTTCCAGGGCACATCTCTGAGGGGGTGGTTTGGGCATTCATTCTAATTTCAGGGGCAAGTCCTAGTAGTGTTATTGCTGGTGTGTGTGTGTGTGTGTGTGTGTGTTTAAGCTCAACACAACAAACATTACTATCTCACATGATTTCTGAGGGACAGGAATTTGTGAGTGGCTTAACTGGATATTTCTGGCCTAGTGTCTCTCATGAGGTTGTAGCCTAAGGGTCAGCCAGAGCTGCAATAATCTGAAGGCTTGACTGGGGACTCCAGGGTCTTCTTCCAAGATTGTGCATCATTGGCTCAAGGTGGCTCATACACAGGCTGTTGGCTGGAGGTCTTAGTTCCTTCTGTTTTGCCTTTAACCTGTCTGTGGGCCTCCTTGAGTGTCTTCATAATAAGGCAGCCAGCTTCCTTCAAAGTGAACAATCTGAGAGAGAAGGTAGGACTGTAATCCATGTGGCTTTTGGAATTGGACTTTTGAGATTTACAGAGTCTTGGTACCACTAAGTTGCTTAATATCTTCACACCTCTAACAGCCACTATATAGTGGCTTTCCCAGGGTGGATTTTCCAGGGTGACTGTCTACCTTGCTTTAACTTGGGAAGAAAATGAGTCCACATTGGAAGATGTGGAAGGCGGGAGGTGGCTATGGCACTGAAATCAGGAAAAGTCTTTTAAATAAATGACCATTATGCATTGCTGAAAGCAGTGGTAAATTATCCTTTTTAAACTTTTAAACATTTGGGATAGAAGGATTTGAGCAAGTGTTTAGCTCAAACCTTTCATTTTGAAGATGAGGGCATGAGAAGTGAAATTCTACATAAATATTTGAGTGTTTTTATTTAAAAGAGTCATCTTCTTTAATTAACCTTTGTCTCTGGGCAGAATATACAGGAGAGTATAGATAAACCATCTGTGGACTTTCCAAGCTCATAACAAAATGTTTACACACGATTAGGTAGTAATGTTATTAGTGCTTTTATATGATGGAAGGAGATGATCATTCACAGTGAACAAAGACAAGATAGAGACTGGCAATGAAGACATGGAAATGTGGTTCTCAGCAACCTTTGAGTCATGTGAATTTGAATGCAGAGAAAGGATCAAGATCATAAGCCTAATTGTCCCGCACACAGGTGGGACAGTGGGTTGTTGGGAAATTGCAAAGTTTCTTCTGCTAGGCCTCCAAACTTTCAGAAAAAGTAAAGGAGAATTTTGGGTAACTTGTTTAAACTTGTGAGACCCATTTCCTCTCTGTCAAGTGAGGCTGTTGATAGCAACCTTGTGAGATTATTGTGATGATTAGAAATAACCCTACGTTAAACTCAGTAAGTGGTAGCTGATTCTATTGTTGTTACTATTATTGTTGTTGTCATTATAATTTTTCTTCAAGGCATTAAGCTCGCAATCAATGTGCACTTATTCCTACCTGGGAGAACTTTTATCCCCTTGGTTCTCAAAACTACATTGAAGTGGGCGCCTGGGTGGCTCAGTTGGTTAAGCGTCTGCCTTTGGCTCAGGTCATGATCCTGGAATCCCTGGATCGAGTCCTGCATCAGGCTCCCTGCTCAGCAGAGAGCCTGCTTCTCCCTCTCCCTCTGCCCCTCACCCTGCTTGTGCTCTCTCTCTCTTAAATAAATAAATAAAACATCTTAAAAAAAAAAAAAAAACTACATTGAAGTATCTGAAAGTTGATGGTTGGAGGAGGGGGCGACTCCCCAGTGCCCTGCAGCCTCGTGAGGTAGTGTTTCCCCTGAGACCACTTGCAGCAGAGTTACCTGGTAGTTTGTTAAAAATGCAGATCCTGAAAAAAAAAAAATGCAAATCCTGCTTCAGATCTACTGAGTCAGCCTATCTAGGGATGAAACCCTGTAACCTGCATTCTTAACAAGCAATCCAAATGATTCTTATGCCCACTAAAATTTGAGAACCACTATAGATAGGAGGTATTTTGGAGCCCTTGTGGGGCTCACAGAGGGCAAGGCAACTGAACTGATCTTAATCAGAAGTTTCCAAAATTTTTTTTATTATGTACCCCCATTACTAAAACCTTTTATATAATGTAATACTAATATTATGTGTTTATATTTATACATTTATTCATAAATTATTTACATGTACCTCCATGTTAAATGTCATATATATTATAATACAAAATAGAAATTTAAAAAAGATCATAAAAATTTTAGTATTTGCTTCTCATAACCTACTGGATCATATGATATACCCTTTGGGATTCATACTCCCTAATCTGGAGACCACTGGCCAAACCATAAATGATCGCTATGGTTGTGTTTATTCAATTACCTATTAAGCAAACATTTACAGAGTTCCTTGCAAAGACGCCAAGGCCTCACTGTGAATGATCATCTCCTCCTGTCATATTGAAGCGCTAATAACATCACTACCTCATTGTGTGCAAACACTTTGTCACTTCTGGGTTCTGTGGGTAGGAGGGTTTAGTTCATCTCCTCCAGGCAGGAGAGTGGTGCTGCATCTAGTTCAAGGCTATATTCAAAGTCACAAAAATGTAACTTAACAGAATATTTGGGATTGGGAGAAAGTCCCAGATAGTCTTGGTACATCATTAAGAATCTAAGCAACAAACTAAAACAGGTAAATGGCCCTCCTGAATTAGATAGAGTACCCTGTTTGGCAAGGTTGTGTGGCGCTGTGTGAAGAACACTGGACTTGGTTTTGGAAGACCTACGTTGGTGTCTGTGCTTCTTTCCTTACTGGCTGTGTGCCCTTCTATAAATTATTTACCCTCACTGAGCTTCTGTAAATACTCCTTTTTTTTTTTTTTTTAAGATTTTTCTTTTTTACTTGAGGGAGAGAGAGAGGGGGGGGGAGAGAGCACAAGCGGGGGGGGGGGGGGGGGGAGAGGCAGAGGGAGAGGGAGAAGCAGGCTTCCCACTAAGCAGGGAGCCTGATGTGGGGCTCAATCCCAGGACCCCAGGATCGGGACCTGATCCGAAGGCAGACACCTTTTTTTTTTTTTTAAGATTTTATTTATTTGACAGAGAGAGAGAGAGAAAGAAACAGGGAGAGAGGGAACACAAGCAGGGAGAGTGGGAGAGGGAGAAGCAGGCTTCTGCGAAGCAGGAAGCCTGATTCGGGGCTTGATCCCAGGACCCTGGGATCACGACCTGAGCCGAAGGCAGTCGCTTAACGACTGAGCCACCCAGGTGCCCCTGTAAATGCTCCTTTGTAAGACAAGGATCATCACACCTTCTCTGCCTATCTGACCCAATTGCTATCACAACCAAACCCTCCTCAAATTTGATGATGATCTCATAGAATTCCAGGCTTGATCAATCAGCTGTCAATCACTACACATGTATTGAGGGCCTGATGGATATTCCAAAGTGCCATCAGGTAAGTAGAATTTCACTGGTCTTGATTTTGCAAGAACAAGCAAGTTTTTATTCCCCTGAATTCAACAACTTCGCACCTTCTATCTGTGACACTTCTACTCCCACAGAGGTTAAGAGAAGTGACTTCAGAGCCTGGCTTTGCCACTTTGACATTCCATTTCCTTAAGCCTTTGTTCCCTCATCTGTGAAATAAGGATAATGATATTTACCTCCCAAGTTACTGGGAGGATTATATGAGATAGTTATGTGAAATGCTTAGTGCAATTGAAACATAGTGAAAACTGAATGATGATTATTACTTAAATGGCAAATAGGGCAAGGTACTCTTTCAACATCAACATTTTGGTCAATGAAAACGGCAACTTGATATATCTGTTCAGAACTGGATTGCACTTGGTGATTCCAAAAAACCAAGTGGTTTGACCTTTTATCTTTCATATAATTAACCTTTTTATAGTGGTCTTTGAGAATGAGTTAAAAGATTTAACATTCAGGTAGGGAATGAATAATGACTGGCTTGACAGAATGGAACTTTCTACGAGACTGTTTTAGACGGCTGTAGATTTACAACTGTCCCCAAATGAAGACTTAATATTTACCAGACATAAAAATAAAAGGAAAAAATATTTTTAAGGTAATAACATATAATCATGAAGTAATGAGCTGGTGGTTTGCATGTGTCACAACAAAGTTGCGATCTTGACTTTTAAACTATGTGGCACAAGTCTTACCCTAATATTTAACAACAACGGATTTTTTTTTTCTTGTTACACAAGCTATTGACATAGCTTAAGTGACTCACTTAATGACTCATGATGCAATGGACTGGCATTTCCTTCTTCCTTACTCGTACAAGGATGATTTGATTGTACAGGCACATTTCAGTTGACCATAGCTTACCTTCGTAATAGCCCTGCAGCTTAAGAAAGGCCCCAAAGACTGACCAGTATTTGTTTCTGAGTGAACTTAAATGCAGTTTTCCTAAATGTCCTAAGTACAGACTTCATCTTTAAAACAGGGGCTCTTCTCCTGTTGCCTGAGTTTGAGGCTGATCTTCTGTGTTGTAATTTCTCTTGGTATCTTACTCTGCTTTTTCTATCATGGTAGACTCATAGTGGCCTAGCATATAACAGGAAAGAAACTTAGAGATCTTCTAACTCTACTCCCTCATTTTTTTACATGTGAAAACTATGATCCAGGCAAGTCAATCATTTTCATCAGCTTCAGAGTAGAGAATAGACTAGGTCATAACTCTGAGCTCTCTGTTCATGGTTTATATTTCTACCCAACTCAACTTCTTTCAATTTCTCTGACTCCTGATTAATTTTTTTTTTTTGCTTCAGATGTATAAAAGTGTGGGAAAATTAGATTAATCTGAAACATTATGTTCAATCCTTTCTCTAGAACAAGTCTTGATGTGTGAGTGGGAACACTGGTATTTCAAGATTCTCACCACTGAGGTGTGGCAATTTGGCCATGGACATGCTGTTGGATTTGGCTGTACTCATCCTATTAGATGTCTGGCATTGCAACTCTTATAAACTGTGTGCAAAATTGTCTCCAATTTTAGTGAATATTCACATTGAGAAATCATGTTTATTTCTCCTTTTGCATTGCAGTATGACTTAGATAAAGTAATCCTTAGTGAATTAATTTACACTGTAGTTCCCGACCCAAATTCAGGATTTATATATATTCTAAAAGGATTTTTAAAAACCTAAAATATTGATTAATAAGTTAGATATTGGAGACCCAAACTCTTTATTGAACTTCAGTTGAAGAGAGCTAATCTGATATCCTGGGAGTTGTAAATATTTTATAGTAATGGCATATTTCATATTATTGAAACAGAAGATGATATTTAGCAAAAATAGAAGTAAAAAATTTAGCAAAAAAGACAAAGTAGGTATATGAGTGTAGCATCAGAATGGCATAAGACAGGCTCCTAGAATTATGGGTTAGAGAAAAATGGTATCATGGAGATTTGGATACACCAGATGAACACAGCCTAGACGTTGCAATTTCAGGGTAGATAGGTGTGAATAAGGAAATCATCCCAGAACCAAATACACATTTTTATATATTAGGAGCAGCGTGAAGTGTGAGGATCTGAGATTTCTAGAAAAATGTTGATTGTATCCAATTCCTTATTTTTTTAGCCTCTGTACTTAAGTTTCTACTCCTTCACTCTCCTGAAACTGCTTTCAGGAAAGTCACTAATGAACTGCAATTTGCCAAACGTCCTTCTTCAAGGAATTTGACATTTAACACTATCGTCTACTTCCTCCTGTATACTCTCTTCCTTTTAGTGTCTCTGATATTGCTGTTGCTGTGGAATAGTTTTCTGCTGCTTTTTTTCTTTCTTTCACTCCCATCATCAATATTGATATCCAGTATTCCATACTTGGTCCTTTTTTTCCTGCAAAAAGAAATCATGAACATACAGTATGAACCAAATAACACGCACCCAATAGCAGACACTACAAATTGATTTTGGCAATTTCCTCTCATCCCTGATGCTGTCCTAGAATTCTCAAAAACCCTTCAGGAAACCACCAAATGATCAGAGTTCACATATGAGAAGAAAATTTTTTCCCATGCCTGTTTTACATACCCATCTCGGAAGAGCTCATCTGTAGTCATGACTTTAATTCCAGAAATCCCTGGGCTTATTCATTAGGGTCTCCAGCACCTTGCCCAGTGCCTGGAGAGCATGGTTTGGGCTGGATAAATATTTGAAGAATAAATGATGCAATGTTTGATTAGTTAACAATGTCTAAGTATATTCTGACATATTTTTGGTGCTTGCATGCAATTAAAATCGAAATGTAGTGATCATAGAGAATATACAAAATAGTGACAATATTACAGTGATGTATGTGCATGTTGAGACATTTTATTTCTGAACAAAAATTACTTTCTATATGAGACTTTATAATTATTTTCAAATAAGTAAACTTAAGATCTGTTCAGTAATAAGAAATGCAGGGGAGGGCGCCTGGGTGGTTCAGTTGGTTGGGCGACTGCTTTCGGCTCAGGTCATGATCCTAGAGTCCCAGGATCGAGTCCCACATCGGGCTCCCTGCTCAGCAGGGGGTCTGCTTCTCCCTCTGCCCTCTTCCCTCTTGTGCTCTCTGTCTCTCATTCTCTCTCTCTCAAATAAATAAATAAAATCTTTAAAAAAAAAAAAGAAATGCAGGGGAGCTGTGAAAGCTTAAATTGGGGGGTTAAAGAGATAGTAGTAGGCTAGTTCAGTGGGATATTATCCTCAAATTTGTAAATTTCAATCCAATGGCCAGTGAGAATAAAATGTGCTATTTATTTCTAATCAAGGTTAAAGTAGTAACATATAATTTTGCACTGTACTTTATAACCTTTTGAAAGAATTCTAGATCTTCAATTAATCAGGGTTGCAGCCTGATATCTTTTTCTGAACATTAATAATGTAAATGAATCACTAAAATGTTTACTACAAAGATGCTTCCAATACAACATATTTAAAGACGTAAAGTATTATAAACATGGAGCCTAATTTTTCTGCTTCCTCATTTTCTTATTTTTAGATTGATCAATAAGAGAGAATTATTATACAATACGGAGTATTATCCACTGAGGTAATATCACCTAAATTTTTTTTTTTGTATTCCACCTTTATCATTTTTTTTCTGTTTTATACAAGCACAATAGTACCTAGCATATAGTGCTAAATAAATGTTGGATATTACAATTGCATATTATCAAAGATGTTTGGCTCAAGTTGGGGGTGGGAAGTGTATGTTTTTCAAAGCATGTAATAATGTGGTAGTTCTCAGGGGCTGGGTTTGAAGGCCGGAAGTGTGAGCTACCAACTCATATTGCATTTACACTAGTGTGCCTTCAGTTTCAGGGTATAACCAGAAAGTGGAAGCACAGAGGTGGGGTAGAAGAGCCCAGGACTGGAGGGCCAGCTTGTTTGTGATGTATTAATTTTCTAATGCAAGTGTGGGCAAACTTTTTCTGTAAAGGGCCCCTTGGTAAATATTTGACACTGGTAGGCCATATGATTTCTGCTGTAATTACTCAACACTGCTGTTGAGACAATACATGTTCCAATAAAGTTTTATAAAAATAAGTGGTGTCCTAGGTTTGTTCCAGGGGTCATAGTTTGTGGACTCCTATTCCAGTGGTGAGGTTTTGGTGCTCAATTAGTTTTCTTAACTCAACAAGTTATTTCTGAATCTTATTTTATTTTTTGATCCTCTGTGTGTGTGTATGTGTTTGTCATTGCTAACCTGTGAATTTTTATCTTTCAATGTGGTGAACTTTAGTTTGCTCTGATGTAGGTGCATTCTTCTGGACACTTTCCACCTCATCTGAGATTTGTTTCTCTTCATTCAGAATACGGTTTATGAGCTACATAATGAGATTAGAACTACATGCAGTCTTTATTGGAAGACCTGAGCCCCGTTCTCTCATCTGAGATTTTGTTACATATTCTGTACCAAAGATTAGTTAAACTGTTTGGGAGTGCATTTTATTCTTGGACAGATTCTCTTAGGCATTAGTTCATTTTCCAGTTCTTTATGGAGTCCTCGAAAATGGTAAAGCCTGGAGTGTTAACCAAGCCTATGCACTCCTTCGGTTTACATGTGTCTGAATTTGGGGGTGGGTGGGGTGGGGAGAGAGGAGAAAGGTGTTGGCAAGAATTTTCTGGATTTGTTTGACTCAAAATATTTAATATTGTTTCTGGTAACTAGAAACAGGACTAGTAGACACTCTCAATTCCTTTTATTTCTATTTCTTTTTAGATTTATCTTTTCACAGTTTATGACATAGGCTTAGACTCTTTCCTTGTCTGGTACCTGAGGGCTTTTTTTTTTTTTTTTCCTTCTTGCTCTCACATTGCTTACATGCCTATTTTGTCTATTTGAGAGCAGAATAGTATATAAGTTAAAGATCTAAGCTCTGGATTTATATATATATATATAAGTAATATATAAGTTAAAGATATAAGCTCTGGATTTAGACTGCTTGGGATCAAATCTCAGGTCTACCAATTACTACACCTAGGATCTGTGCTTCAGTTTCTACATCTGTAAAATGGGGATGATGGTAGTATTGGTTTTCACAAAGATATATTATCAAATGAGTTAATATGTATAAAGTCCTTAGAATAATGCCAGGTAATGCATAGTAAACACTATTTACATTTTAAGTATTATTGATACATATTTTTGATTTTTTTTTTCTCAAATACTGAGATGAGTGATTGTGCTATTTGGTTCCCTCTGCCATATTGGCCTTCAAATTTACTATTCTTGAAGCTCTATAGTCATTCTTTATCAGAAATTAAACCTAAAAAGCTGATAACAAACTGTATTATAAGCACTTATGGACAGTAGAAGAAGCAGAAAGAAAAGAGGGCATTTAACATATTTAATAGATAAGTAAATTGGAAAGGGTTAGTCCTACAACTCTGTTTATAAATGAGATTGCTTCCTTTTCAGCTCTGGGTTAGCCTTGATTTATTCTGCTGGCCTGGCTTGTGTGTGACTTGACTTGCCACAGAGCATACACTTCCTACTTTGTTATGTCTGTTTGTCTCACCTCAGGCTCTTTCAAATCCCCTCCCTGACCTTTGTCTTTTGGCCACAAATGCCTTTTCTCATCTCTTGCCACCTGGAATGATATTGTTTTCACTCTATCCATTACTTTCCGTGTAAAGGAAGTGTTTGTATTCTTGGCTCTAAATGGCAGAGAGATTGGTCATTGCTTGCTATGTTTTCACCCAACATGTTAGGACAGACTGGGTTTTTCATTTAATTAGATTGTGGGGTTTAGGGTGAAGGGATCCTATCAAAACCAGGAACACTAGCTCCTTAGAAATCTCTTGGCATGTAAAAATTAGTGGAACTTTTTCAGCAGGTTGCACTAGGGACTTGGGATTTATGGATGGGTTTTTTTTTTTTTAAGTAATAGTAAAGATTTTAATTTTAATTTTTTAATTTGTGTATAGTTGACACACAATGGATAGATCTAGTTTTGCATAGATTCTTTATAAGTTCTTCTCCCAATCCTCTTACAGTGTGAAATTTTTTAATCTTGGAATTATATTGCAGCAAAATTGAAATAAACAACTCTATTTTTTTCTTATAATTAACTTCATTCAAAAGTTTTCAAAAATTTACACCTGACAGAAGTCAATGCAGAAGTTCAAATCTTCCAGATACTTATATTGACTATAGGTGAGCTCAGTCTTAATTTAGCTAAGCAATGCCCATGGTCAACTGTGAGGGCCTCACATGCATTCTTTCATCTTCACCAAAACCCTCTTCCTTGTGATTCAGCAAATATGCCTGTCTGTGTGAAGCTTACATTCTAGCAAGAACCAGGGGAAAAAAAGAAAGAACAGAAAGAAACAACTCTTTCAATAAAAAGAGCATGACCACGTGGGATGCCCAGTGAAATTAATTTTTGGTAAAATGATGATCAAAGAGAAACCCATTTTTATCTCAGCCTTTGATGAAAATATTTCTCAGTAGTGTACTGCTACTCTCCTACCTCAATACTGAGCATGAGAAGATTAGGTTGACTCAGTACTGACGCTGGTACTTAATCTGAAAATCAAAGAATATCTTTGATAACATTTTGTCTTTGTTTCCTCTCAAAATAGATTTCTTTTTTCATGAAAGAACATATGTTTCTTGAGTTTTGATTAACTGAGGGTTTGATATTTTTCTCATAGCTTGTTTATATGCCACCACAGAATGGGATGTGACCATAATAGTCTGAGTCATGGTGGCTCATGAGGTCAGGAACATAAGTCAAGGTTTAACATCTCCAAGTTTCTGTGTAGCTAAGTCTACATGAGATCCCAGTGATGAAACAAATCTTGTAGTCATGTCTTGTTCTACTCTATTCATATGAATATGTCAAAAATTGAAAGAATAGTAACATGCTTCTTTAAACAAATTAGGCAACATTTCAAGCATTCAGAGTAATTCTGAAAATAATATAACAGACTCTCAAGTTACTGCCATCCAGATTTTACACAGGATTGAGGATTTTAGATCCTTAAAAAATTCAGTGTAAAAGGTAAAGGTGTCTGCCTCTCCTTAATACTCTTTCCTTCCCTTTCTCCTAAGAGGTCATTGTTCTGAAGATGGTGTATGCAGCACTTAAGCTATTGCTGTGTGTAAAAATTACTGCAAGCACTTAATGGCTTAACACAACAACCAGTTATTATTTATTGCTCATGAGTCTACAGGTCAGCTGGGTGGTTGGTTGTACTGATATGAGATAGGGTGGGCTGATCTTAGTGAGGCGTGCTCATGTGTCTATGGTCAACTGGCAGGTCAGCAGGGAGCTGGCTTCTTGTGATATGGTCTTAATCATGTGTCTAGTGGTTAGCTGATTGTAGGCTGAAGCAATAGAATTGGCTGGCCTTGGGTTGCTCATTAATCATCAGCCTAGCTCAGGCTTACTCTAAGGTTCTAAGAGGGAAAGTGGAATGTAAATGTGTAGGGCCTCTGGCAAAACATTGCTTCTATTGCAATCTGTTGGTGAAAGTGAGTGTCAACAAAGACACCAGAATGAAGAGATGGGAAAATAGACTTTGCTTCTTGGTGGAAGCAGTGGTAAATATTATGGGGGGGGGGGTGGATTTCTAGGAGGGGAGGAAGATTGTGTCTGTTTCTGTAATCTTCTACAAAGCATATGTATTTTTTCCATGTATGTGGCTTACATTTTTAGATGTTTATATTTATAAGTAATATTTTGTATTATAAAAATTAGCAAATGTATATTCTATTCAATATATTGTTTTGCACATTGTTTTTTTTTTAAATTCACAGTGATGTTTTTGAAATTTACTGTTATGATGAGTTTAATGCATATCTCACATCACAATTTATCTATACATTCTCTTGTTGATGGCCATTTAAATTATTTCCCATTATTTTTTGCAATCACAAGCAAAGCTGCAATGAACATGCTTGTATGAAACTTTGTGTGTATACATTGAGTTTCTCCAGGTACAACCTATAGGTTGTACCTTACATACATTTTCAGCTTTATTAAATATTGCCAAATTATTCTCCAAAGCTGTTAGACCAATTTACGTACCCCATCATGGTGTGTAAGTTTCACTTACCCCTACATCTTTATGAGTTATACTTTGCATTATTAGATTTACTTTTATTTTGTGTGGAGCCAGTTAAATATCATTATCATTTTAATTACATATCATTTAGTAAGATTGAACATATTTCATATGTACACTGGCCAGATAAATTTCCTCTTCTGTAAATTAATTGCCTATTCATATATATCAACATTTAAATTTTACTTATTTATTTATTTATTTCGAGAGAATGCATGAGCGTGGGGGGAGAGGGGCAGAGGGACAGGGACAGAGAGAATCTCAAGCAGCCTCCATGTCCAGCATGGAGCCGGTCGCGGGGTTAATCTCATGACCCTGAGATCATGATCTGAGCCAAAATCAAGAGTCAGACACTTAACTGACTGGGCCACCCAGGTGCCCCTAAATTTTATTTTATTTTATTTAAATTCAATTAATTAACATATAGTGTGTTATTAGTGTAAGAGGTAGAGTTTAGTGATTCATCAGTTGCATATAACATCCAGTGCTCATTACATTAAATGCCCTCCTTAATGTCCATCACCCAGTTACCCCATCCCCCCACCCACCTCCCCTCCAGCAACCCTCAGTTTGTTTCCTATAGTTAAGGGTCTCTTATGGTTTGTTTCCCTCTCTGATTTCATCTTATTTTATTTTTCCCTCCCTTCCCCTATGATCCTTTGTTTTGTTTCTTAAATTTCACATATGAATAGCATCATATGGTATTTGTCTTTCTCTGACTGACTTATTTTGCTCAGCATTATACTCTCTAGCTCTATCCATGTCCTTACAAATGGCAAGATTTCATTCTTTTTTGTGGCTGAGTAATATTCCATTATATATATTTCTCTCATCTCTATCTATCTATCTATCTATCTATCTATCTATCTATCATCTATCTATACCACTTCTTCTTTAGCCATTCATCAATCGATGGACACTTGAGCTGTTTCTATATCTTGGCTATTGTAGATAATGCTGCTATAAACATAGGGGTGCATGTATCCCTTTGAATTAGTATTCTTGTATTCTTTGGGTAAATTCTTTGGGTAAATCTTTGTGTATTTACCCACAAAGTGCATAGTGATTATAAGATAGTTCTACTTTTAACTTCTTTTTTTTTTAAGATTTTATTTATTTATTTGACAGAGACACACACAGCGAGAGAGGGAACACAAGCAGGGGGAGTGAGAGAGGGAGAAGCAGGCTTCCCGCTGAGCAGGGAGCCCAATGTGGGGCTCGATCCCAGGACTCCAGGATCACGACCTGAGCTGAAGGCAGACACTTAACGACTGAGCCATCCAGGCACCCCTATTTTTAACTTTTTGAGGAACCTCTATACTGTTTTCCACAGTGGCTACACAGTTTGCATTCCTACCAACAGTGCCTGAGTGTTTCTTTTCTCCACATCCTCGCCCAAACCTGTTGTTTCTTGTGCTGTTGATTTTAGCCATTCTGACAAGTGTGAGGTGATATCTCATTGTAGTTTTGATTTGCATTTCCCTGAACTGAATGATGTTGACCATCTTTTCATGTGTCTATTGGCCATCTGTATGTCTTCTTTGGAGTAATGTCTGCTCATGTCTTCTGTCCACCTTTTAATTGGAATTTTTTGTTCTTTTAGGTGTTGAGTTTGATAAGTTCTTTATATATTTTGGATACTAACCCTTTGTTGGATATGTCATTTGCAAATATCTTCTCCCATTCCATAGGTTGCCTTTTAGTTTGCATTTTTTATCTTTTTGAGAAAACTTTCCCTACCAGGATGTCATAAATATATTTTCCTATATTTTATTCTAAGGTTTGAAAGTTTTTCTTTTTGTGTTTAGCCTCTTAATCCCTCTGGAATCTACTTTGTGTATGATGTAAAATAGACATCTAATTTTATCTTTTTTCAGATAGAAAACCAATTGTCCTGGCACAAGTTATTAAAGAATCTTTTCTTTCTCAATGATTTGTGATGATAAAATGTAATATCCCAAGTTCCTATGTAGGCATGGGTTTATTTCTCGGCCCTTATCCTATTTGATTGGTCCTGTTTTTTCCATCTCTGCACCATTGCTGTACCCTTTTAATGACTTCAGCTTTATAGTAAGTTTTATATCTGGCAGGGATAAAATCCTTCCTCATTCTCCTTCAAAATTATTGTGGCTCTTCGGTGCCCTTTGCTTTTTCCTATTAAATTTAAGAGCAGCTTATCAAGTTAAAGAGTGGAAAATGCTATGCAATGAGAAAAGTAGAATGAGGTAAGGGGGATTGAGAGTGCAGGGGGGAAAATCTAATCCTAATCTAATCTAATCTAATCTAGTCTAATCTAATCTAAACAGGGTGATGTAGGTAGGCTTCACTGAGAAGTAAGACTTGAGGAAAGGCTTCCAGGAGATAAAGAAATTAGGCAGTTTCCTGGGGAAGAGTTTTGCAGGCAGAAGGAACAATCAGTACTGAGGGTCTGAGCCAGGTGTATTTGAGGAAGAGCAAGGAGGCCAGTGAAACTGAAGCAGAGTGAACAAGGGGAATAACACTTGGAAATGAGGTCTTATGGGAACCACAAATGCTCCTGGGGAGCACATATGGGGACCAGTGAGCCACTGTCAGGATATTGGCTTTTGTTTTGAGTGAGATGGGAAGCCATTGCAGGGTTTTGAGTGGAGTCATGACATAGTCTGGTTTAAAACGTAAAAGAATCACTCGGGCTCCTGTGTTGAGGACTGAAAGTAGGGAGGAAGTATAGGAGCAGGAGAGAAGTAATGGGGCTATGGCAGTTGTCCAGGGGGCAGATGTGGTGGCTTGAACCCAGCTGCTAGCAGTGTCGGCATGAGAAGTAGCTGGATTCTGGTTGTAGTTTACAGGTAGGGCCAATAGGATTTCTTGGTGGATTGGGTGTTGGGGTGTGAAGAAAGAGAGGCGTCAGGATGGCTCCCAGGGTTTTGGCATTGGCAACTGGAATAAAGAATTACTATTAACTGGGTAGGATTGTGGGAGGAGCAGTTTTAGTGAAAGATCAAAACTCAGTTTTGGGCATGCTGAGTTTGAGATGCCTATTAGACATCTAAGAGGAGATGAGTCTAGAGTTTAGGGGAGAGGTTCAGCGTGGGGATATAGATTTGGGAGTCATCAGTATACATCTGGTATTTAAAATGTGGAGACCAGATGAGATCATCTAGGATGTGAGTATAAAGAGCAGTGGTCCAAGACTAAGCTCCTGGCTAAGAAAGACATGCACACAAGGGACCTTTTTGGAGTGATGGAAATGTTCCAAAACTGGATTGTGGTAGCGTGGAAAAATCACTGAATTGGACACTTAAAACATGTCAAGTTTATGGTATGTAAATTATGTCTCAATTTAACAGCATTAGCTATTTAAAAACACATTAGAAAAAGGAGTCAAAGAGAGGAACTAGTAAAGGATATTTGAGAAATGGCCAGGATTAAGGGAAAAATAACAAAGAATCATGGAATTCCAGCAAATGACTCAGTATAATCTTCATTCTTTTTGTTAGTCCTTCCTGGTATTTTTCCTAGCTAAAGTTGGGTAAAAGAAATGAAAAATCATGTAACTTGCATTTGCTTGAATATGTTCTGTTTTTTTTTTTTTAAAGATTTTATTTATTTATTTGATAGCGAGAGAGGGAACACAAGCAGGGGGAGCAGGAGAGGGAGAAGCAGGCTTCCCATGGAGCAGGGAGCCCGATGCGGGGCTCGATCCCAGGACCCTGGGATCATGACCTGAGCCGAAGGCAGACGCTTAACCGACTGAGCCACCCAGGCGCCCCTTGCTTGAATATGTTCTTAATCCAGGTTGACATCCTTGTTTTGAGAGCTTTTCTTGGAGCTAGTAAAAAACTGAAGTTTTGCTAGACAGATTTCTCTCAGACTAAAAAAAAGAGTGGTTATGAGAAGAAGAGGTGACTTCACCCAGAAGCCTCTTTGCTAAGATGCTCTCTCACAGGTGCAGAAGTAATAACGGAGGGTAGAGTGATCTGGGTCTGAGTCCTAGGGCCCCAGGAGATCTCTGTAGTGGGGGTGGGCGGTTTTGTAAGTAGAGAAGCAAAGTTGACAACAGTTTACAATGGCATTAAATGTAGCTGATTCCATGGCAGTGGTCTTCCTGCATTTTTATAGAGCGCACAGCATGTAGGTCATGCTTTGTACCTTTGGGAACTGATAGGATAAGAGGCACTGGCAGATGCCTATCTTCTTTTTCTAATATAAGGGCTCGGGGAGCATTATGCAAAGAAGCACAGGGCTTTAGTCAGCACTCCAACGAAGCCTCCACTTTAAAGGGTGCGGTGTGTTGCAAGATGCATGAAGTCACTTCTTAGAAGTATACTTAATAAGGGAGGATTAAAGAGAAGCAAATACAATTCTCAGGATCAGAATAACCTGTGAGCAAGCATATATTTTAATTGTTTTTTTTTTTTTTCTCCATGCCAAGAAATTATGTCAAAATCTGAGGCCCAATTCGGGAAACTCAAAAATGAACTCCATACATTTGAACAGAAAATGTAACAGGTGAAGAAGCAACCATGTGATAAGTGACAAAGTCAATCAGAAAAATTCATGCCAACCTTCTATATCTTTTACTAGGTAATGTGAATATGTTTCTTGAGGATGAACATAAAGGAGATCTAGAAAATAAAGATCTAGAGCAGGACCCGGATAAAATACCTATGTTTTAATAGATCCGTGTTGGGAGCATTTCACCTTTGCTGCTGCATTAGCATGAAAGAGACTATTTATTTTAGTGCATCTCATCCAGGAACCTCAAAACTAATATGGGGTGGATTATTTTGGTTAGAAAAACATTTACTGTTTTTGCTGTTAGGAATCACTATAAAGTCACAGAATCCTTTTAAAATTAATTTGAATGTATTGCCATTTCCTTTTATCTGAAGAGGACCTGCTACCACAGGGGAGTAGGAGAGCCGGCCTGCTGGCCTCTCACGCAGGGTTTGTCTGCATGGGGGGCAGGCTGGAAGGAGTGGATGGTTGAAAATGCTTGGAGGTGTTTCTAGTAGGGAGGTGGTAGTTGAAGGGTGGGGGAGGTTCCTTTTGAAGAGTAGTGGTTTATTCCTATTCTTGCGGTCCAGGGAGGGACAGTTGCATAGTGGCAGCATAGGAACCCTCCGAGAGAAGTGGCTGCTTTGTTTCCTAAGGGAGTAGTCAGTCCTTCCGGGGGCACTCAACTCCTAAGTAGATTTCTCCTCTGCACCACGCCCTAGGGACAATAAACAAACCCGCCCTGGGTACAGGCTGCACCTGACCATGAGTGGGTTGCCTGAGACAGTCAGCAGGGTCAGGCAGCCATTTGCTCATCCATCCATTTAAAAGATGTTATTGAGTGCCATCTATGTGCCAAGAACAGTATTAGGAGCTACAATGTGGTAATGAACCCCAGAGACATGGATCCGGCCTCCATTACTTAGTAAACTAATATATAATTGGAACTTGTGCTAAGTGCTATAAAGGAAAGACACAGGAGTCTGTGATAGAGCACATGGGGTGGGGCAGGGCAGGGCAGGACCTAGCTAGGGAATAGGGTGGCTAGGGGTATAAAGGGGAAGAAAAAAGGCACAGTGAAGGGGCCGTGGGGCCAGGCAGTTATGGTGGCATTGCCCAATTTCCCAAGAGGTGTTGAGGCCTGCTCTGAAGGAGCAAGAATCTAAGAGGAAGGGCCACTGTGGGGGCAGAAATTGCCTGGGTCCCTACCAGAAGGAACATGGGGTGGGGGTGTCTTGCATTTTCTTATTTTTCATCATTTGTCTCAAATTCCTTTGATACCTCAGGCCACTGAGTCCTCTCACCCATTCTTCTTCCTTTTTACGTTTTGAATTTCCACACGAGAGTTCATGACCCACTCCTCCCTCCTCCACAGGCGGTTGTGGCCGAGCAGAGATTTTCATCACGGACTGGAAGAATTTATCCGTGCCTGAGTGGCGGCTCTCCTAATGGACCATGGCCCTCTTGTGCGGTTCTCCTATCTCTGAAATGCAGGGTGAGGCCATAGTTTTTCCCATATTTTATTGACAGATAAATTAAAGTGATAAAGATTAAATAGCATTCCCAGGAGCAAACAGTAAGTCAATGATAAGTGTTTCTCCCAACTACCTACCCATTAGAAGTTGGTCCACTGACAATATTCTTCTTGTATAATTCTCAAACATAATAAATACTCTTCTAAATGCAAATGACAGCTTCTTGAAGACCCCAATGCAGGTTCTCAGGAGGATTCCCTGTTTCTCTGCCCTCCAGGCCCCCAGAAGCATCCTCTTTTATCTCAACAGGCTCAGATGCTTAGCCTCCTCTCCTTTCTAAGCTGAGATCCTATGACCTACTTTCTCCTCCCCTTTAATAAAAGGAGTGTCAGACATTAGAGTTTCCCAAAGATTACTGAGCACTTAATTTGTTTATGCACACTTTGCTGATGGTCTCTATTATCTCCGATTTATACATGTTTAATATCCTATGTTTAAGGCCAGTATCAAGCCCTGGAACGGTATCTCTTGGTTCTCCCTGTTCCGTCTTTTAAAATCCCATAGAATATACCTCTGGGTTCACCTGTTCCTAGTTTAGATGTCTTGGCTGTTCTGATGGTGCAGTCAGCGTGGTTGTGTCTGGACGCTGGGTATTTCTGTGTGACCAGACAGGAGTGTTGCCTGCGGAATGGACAGGTCTATTCTCCCCATCCCTGGCTAGTTCGTTGCTGTAAACGTTTCGCCCTTCCACTCCAGAAGTTTCACGAAGAACGGTCCCCTCTCTGTTCACAATGCAGGATCTATTTCTGCCGTGTGCGTCAGTGGAGGTTGTTTTATAAACTTAAAAATAGCCTCCACCTTTTATTCTCATTCTTCTCTTACTCCAGCCCTCCACTCTGTTTATTCTCTTTTCCTCTCTTAGCAAGTTATTGTATTTGCTAAAGGATAGAGAAGTCCCAGCATAGGGGCAGTGAGGAGGTGAGACTATAAATTAGAAACACAGCAACAGAACAGAGGGAGGTGAGGACAATGATTTCCTTTATTTAAAAAGGCAAAACTGTTTCAAGTTTTCAAAACTGATCAGATAGCCATGCTTATTGCTCATTATAATGATACAACTATTAGTTAGCAAAGCACCATGTGCTTTACACGTATTAAATCCTAGATTTAAGACGTATCTTTCACTTTTTAAATCTCCATTTTACAGGTGAGAAAATTGAGGTTAGAGAATTTATATAGCTTGTCCAAAGCCACACAGCCAATAAAAGGTGCAGCAGGTTTCAGACCCAGATGAGGAGGCACCCAAGCCCATACCGTGCCACTTCTTTGCACTCAAATGTGGTCTGAGAGGTCCAATGGGAAGAACTTGTTGCTATAAAATAAAGCATATATAATAAATGCACAAAATCTGTGCAATCTGATATCATGTACAATAAATGTAGATGCAAGCACACAGATGGTTTTAATTAATATTACTCTTATGCAGTCAAATCAATTTTTTACTGTTTCTTTTCTCATTTTGTTAGTTTTCAAATATCTTCAATCACTGTTAAAGTGAATATTTTCCCTGATGCCTGGAAGGTCATTTCAAGGTCTTCCACATAATAGGCATGTTGTGACAAGTCAAAGGCTTTTCCCCCCCCCCCCATGTTGCCAGGCAGTTCTCAGTTCATCCGTTCCAAGATCAAACTGTAAAAAAATCACCATCCCAATACAAACGTATTGAAGGTTTATCATGCTACTAGATTTTTACAGTGCATTGATTCAGAGGTTGAACTTTGGCATTTCATAGGTTGCTTGCAATTCCTTCGCTGCCATTTTCTAGTTCTGGGAACTTAGCTGTCTGTGTTCTAAACTTTGTTTTTCCATCTGTAAAATGGGTATAACTAAGGTACTTAGTAGAGTTATTAGGATTAAATGAGCTAAAGCTGAAAAGCACTTAGTACAATCCTTGATATAGTAAGTGCTCAATAAATGTTAGCTGTTACTATCAAGAGTAAAATACTAATCTTGAACTTTCCTCTATTATACAATGAAAGAAGATAAGAAATAGCTGAATGAATTCCCTGAATTGTGTGATATTAATTTAAATTTTTTTCAGGGACAATGTTATGTTCCATAAATCCCATAATGTAATAGAGGTATCTATTCTGAATGGATCCTTCTGAATTAGGACATTGAAAATATCAGCAAATGGCTTTCAGATAGATTCAATTCATTTTGTTTTCACTTTTATTTCTATTTTCTCCTATTATTTATTTTTCCCCAGCTATTGACATATAATTGACAAATAAAATTACATTATTTAAGTACACAGTATGATGATTTCATCATAACCATATATTCACTACCATTGGCAAATAAAATTGTAAGATAAAGTGCACGTTGTGATGATTTGATACATGTACGTATTTTGAAATGATTACTACAATAAGGCTAATTAACACATCTGTCACTTCACGTGGTTACCTGTTTTGTGTGTGTGTGGTGAGAATGCTTACATAAGATCTATTCTTTTTTTTTTCTTAAGATTTTATTTATTTATTTGAGAGAGAGAATGAGAGAGAGAGAGAGAGAGCACAAGAGGGGGGAACGGGAGAGGGAGAAGCAGACTCCCCGCTGAGCAGGGAGCCCGATGCGGGACTCGATCCCGGGACTCCAGGATCATGACCTGAGCTGAAGGCAGTTGCTTAACCAACTGAGCCACCTAGGTGCCCCCATAAGATCTATTCTTTTAGCAACTTTTAAGTATACAATACAGTATTATCAACTATAGTCACCATGCTGTGCATTAGATCCCCAATACTTATAACTGAAGGCTTGTATCCTTTTACCAACATCTCCCCATTTCCCCTTCCCCTCTAGCCCCTGGTAACCACCATTCTAGTCTCTGTAACTATGAGTTCAACTTTTTTTTCTTTTTTTTTAGCTTCCTCATATCAATGAGATCATACAGTGTCTGTCTTTGTCTGGCTTATTTCACTTGGCATAATGCCCTCTAGGTTCATCCATGTAAAGGGCAGGATTTCCTACCTTCTTATGGATGAATAATATTCCATTGTATGTATATACCACATTTTCTCTCGCCTTCCATCTGTCAGTGGACATTCATGTTTTTTTCATTACTTGGCTATCGTGAGTAATTTGCAATGAACATGGGGTGCACATAGCGCTTTGAAATCCTGATTTCATGTGGATAGATACCCAGAAGTGGCATTGCTGGATCATCTGGTAATTTTATTCTTAAATTTTTGAGGAGCCTCTATACTGTTTTCCATAGTGGGTGCACCAATTTACATACCCACCAACAGTGTGCTTTTTTGTGTGTGTGAGTGCCAAGTATTTTGATGTGGATATGAGAGGATTTCGAACTTAAGTTTTAAATCTTACCAAGCACTGCTCTTTCTCCTCAGAGTTTAGGGTTAACATGAAGAGAAACTTTATCCTCTATTCTGGGTAGTTTTTTGGGAAATGTTTCCAGGCTTGTTTCTGTGTTTCAGAACCAGCCACAAAGTTTGTCTTTCCATTCTCACAAACCAGCAGACGTCATCTCCAACGTCATCTCTAAACAGAGACCTAGGGGACAATTTTGGTGAACAGCTAAACCCAAATATGTATGAGAGGCGTGTGGAAACATGCATGAAACTTTCAGGAAGCTATAGGAGGAACTTAAAACACAAGACTGGATGTCTAATGCAATCAGAAGGCTGTGCCTTAAGCAGAAAAGAGAAATCTCTGTTTTAAAGTGAACTGACTGAGGGGTGCCTGGCTGGCTCCGTCTGTGGAGCGTGCGACTCTTGATCTCGGGGTTGTGGGTTTGAACCCCACGTTGGGTGCCAGAGATTGCTTAAAAATAAAATCTTTAAAAAATAATAAATAGATCAGTTGCACTGATTGTTTTCAGTGTTCTTTTAATTTTACCATCCCATTCCTTATGTCATCTGTTAAGTTCTGCCAGTCTGATATCTGAAAACAGTTGCTCTAGGGCTATTTGTGTCTGGTAAGAGATCATAAGGTCCTTGAAAGTATCAGGAGGGCCTTACTCATGATAAATCCTTTTGAAATATTCATTCAGAATTCCATTGATTACTTTAAAGATTTTTTTTTTTAAGGGAGCATGGACAAAAGTACCCTGTAAACTGTAGAGTTATGAATAACCCTTAAAGTAAATGATAGAAGGGTCTTAGCCTTAAAGGAATGATTAAACTTATTCTGAATCACCAGACTAATGGGAGAGCAAAGGGAGGGTGGCAGAGGGAGGATCCTTCCAATCCCAGTGATGTTTTGGGGGAGTGGTAGGATTTCTGGGGAACTAGGAGTTTCTAGTCACTGGGCATGCTCCTGTGTGATCTGAGCATCTACTAGTCATGGGTGTTGGAAAGAGCCTTGATGAGATCAGTGACCTTTTTCACTCTGTCTTACAAGTGTATCGTGGAGTTTCTCAGAAGCTACCTGATTTGTGATTTCACAAGTGATTAAATGCAGACATATATATGAGAATCCATTTATCTACCATTAAATTAGGCATTAAAAAGATTTGTAAAAATATAAAATGATGCCATTCTTGTAACTAATTTTTGTTTTGCGAAGTTGTTATTTTTGATAAAAATGTTATCTACCTTAACACGTACTATATATATGTATCCCTGCTGTTTTCAATGAACTAATACACAAATATTTTTAACATTCCTCAGTTTTAATTTCTAATAGGGTAAATACAAACAGTTATCATTCCCATCAATGCAAATTGTTTGAGGCCTCCTATTTATTATCTATTGCTGTGTAACAAATCACCCCCAAATTTAGTGGCTTAGAACAACAAACATTTATTATCTTACAGTTTCTATTTGTGTGGAATTCTGGGTCTCATGAGGTTGCAGCCAAGATGTTGACTCCGGAGGGCCCAACTGGGCTGGAGAATCTATCTCTAGAAAGGCTCACTGGCTGTGGGCAAGAGGCCTCCATACTTTTCCTTGTGTGTCCTCACAAACTGGCTTCCTCTAGAATGAGTGATCCGAGAGAGAGAGAGAGAAATGGAAGCCACACTTTTATGACCTTTCATGACCTAGCCTCAGAGGTCACACCTCACCATTTTGCCACATTCTCTTGGTTAGAAATGAATCACTAAGTACAGCCCACACTCAGGGAGAGGGGAATTAGGCTCCACTGAAGGGATGAGTATCAGAGAATTTGTGGACATCTTTTAAAAATGTAAAGTCCTCCTTAAGAACCATTGAACTGGATGATCTTCAAGGGTATTTTTAACCCTGAGTTTCCATGGGGAAGGGAAATGAGGTCAATGTTTAGGTCAGAATAGAGATCCAAGAGGCCCTCTTGAAAGGATTTCCCTCATCACCTACCTGGCAGATTTCCACTAATTCTTTGAAACTAAGTTCAGAAATCACTTCCTTCAGAAAATGTCTAGGTCCCTTCCTCTGTGCCATCTCTTTTCCTACGTATACATCTGTGATTATGCTTTTCACACTGTATTGCAATTCTTTTGTTTTTTGTTTTTTTCTCTCTTCTTATTAGACTGCGAGCTTTGGAGGTCAGGGATGTTTTTTCTTTCTCCAGTACCTCGTGCTGTGTCATACTTATCCATCTTCTGTAGCCACATTTAGTCTACATTCATTTATTCTTTCACACTGTTCCATCTTTAGTGTCTGTCACACACTGTGTTAGCATTGGGCAAGATTCCTGCTCTCATGGTGGATTTTAGTAGGAAGACACACAGTAAGCAAGTAAACCAACAAAAAAGATCATTTCAGCAAGGGATCCACGCCATGGAGTAAATAAACCCACAGTACTGAATTATGTGGTTTGTGGTAAGTGCTCGGTATTGTCACCTTCAGGCGCCAGAAACTGTTACATCCCAGGTGCCACGTCCAAGTGAGAAACAGATCTGAGGTGAAGAATCTGTAGGTCAGTGTGGCCAGAGGTGGTGCATCTGTCACTTGCCTGTGACCATATCTATAGACACAGAGAGAGTCAGGTTGTTTGGGTAGAAGTGTGTCCACAAAAGAGGCTGGGAATTACCCAGGGTCATACAGAACCCACAGTCAGTAATGGAGTTGGGCCTCAAACCCAGGCCAGGGGTTCAGTAGTTATATCATTGTTCTCCACTGAATGCCAGAACTTGCTGGAGGGAGATGAAACACGCCTATTTTAAAGAACCAGAGAGCACAGGTAGTAGGTGTCCCTGTGGTGCACGTGGGACATGGAAACGCAAAGCAAGGCGTTGGTGAGTGTGGGAGTAGCAGAGCTCGGTCTGGCCTTTCAGGTTTGCACTTGTTCCTGGCTTCCTTGTTGTCCCATCCCTTCAGGCCCAGGTGCCCTCATGCAATACCCGCCCCCCCGCCACCGCCCCCATCCAGATCTGCTCTCAGGGAATGTCCCCAGTACTGGAAACCCTCAGCTGGTGCATAATAAAGGCGTGGTCCAGCTGGTTTCCACAGAACAGAGGTGCTGTGTTTGGGAAATCTAGTTGGGGTAAGATTCCTGTAGGTTTCTCTTGACTTGGCAAACATTTGCAAAATTAAGTCTTAATATCCTAAAAATAAGCAATTGACAAACAAACAATAAAAGCCCCCAAATCCTCAAATATTGACTCCTCCATGAAACCTTCTCTCTCTATTGTCATATATTGTGCAGTTGTTTACAGGTCTCTCTCTTTTGAGGGCAGGAACTGTTTTTTATTCATTTTTAATGTATAGGGGTAGATGCTCAATAAAGTTTTTTTTTTTTTTTAAGATTTTATTTATTTATTTGAGAGAGAGCGAGCACAAGAGGGGGGAGCGGGAGAGGGAGAAGCAGACTCCCTGCTGAGCAGGTAGCCCGATGCGGGACTTGATCCCGGGACTCCAGGATCATGACCTGAGCCGAAGGCAGTCGCTTAACCAACTGAGCCACCCAGGCGCCCCGCTCAATAAAGTTTTTTTAAAAAGAATCTAAAACCATGTACACTGGGGTATAAGGGGCTGGTGTTTGCTTGAGATACTGGCCCTTCCCCAGATAATATAAATACAGAGTAATAGGAGGGTGGTTGAGTGCATGATGACATATCTTTCTTACAAAGAGTTTCTAATAAGGGAAATGCTTATGTTATAATGTTAAGTAGAAATAGAGCTGATCAAATATAATGTAATATATAATCATACATAGGAGAAAGATCTGGAAGGAAATGAACTAAAATGTTTAAATGATGATCTCTAATTATAGCGTTATCAATTATTTTAATTTTTACCTAATTTTCTGTATTGTCTGAAATTTCTAGAATGAGCCTTTATTAACATATATCAGATAAGGAAATTTGGTTTTCTCCCAAAATATTTCCCTCAGAAAGGGGGAATTGCCTTACATTCTGATCCTTCCGGAGTGTTCTGCGTTATGGGATGCTCTCTGACTTTTTTTGAACTACAAAGTACTATTTGGAGAAAACACATTAGCTTGAAATGACATCAAGAAATCATGAAATTGGGTGCCTGGGTGGCTCAGGCAGTTAAGTGTCTAACTCTTGATTTCGGCTCAGGTCATGATCTCAGGGTTGTGAGATCAAGCCCTGTGTCGGGCTGGGTGTGGAGCCTGCTTAAGATTCTCTCTTTCCTCCCTCTGCCCTTCCCCACCCCTCTCTGTCTTTCCCTCTCTAAAAAAAAAGAAAAAAAAGAAAAGAAATCATGAACTTTTAGATGAATATGGTGGCCTTTTGGTTAAAAAAAAAAGAGCAAAGAAATATAACATGAATTTAATGAATTTGTTCTTTGGAATAATATCCCTAAATTGCAAGCCTTAGATGTCATCATAAACCAGCTTTCTGAAAGTCCCTTACATAGTGGTACTGTAAGTGATTCCCTGTGAAGATCATGAATATACACCTGTAGGGTGAATAAGACAAATCATTGTCTTAGTGTTTTTTGAATGGGTACTTGTGGCTTGAGATAAAAACTTCAATGGCAGCATTATAGTTTAAAAAAAAATACAAATTAGATGTGAGGGAGGATGATGTTTTCCGACTAGAAAACTCAGATGGCTCAAAAAGTGACTCTAGTGATATGGAGAGTACTTGCCACTAGACACATATGGCTAATGTGAATCAAATACATTCATGGAACGCAAGAGTAGAAGAAAGAAAGACTTCTAAATCAAAAGTTGTTTTATATAATGTTATTTTAAATATGTATGCTTAATTAAATTAATCAATTAAACATTTGAAATTAGATACATAACTGTTTCATTGGTGTCCCTCCTCAAAGGCTTATATTCAAACTGGTCAAAACCATTAAAGACATTTTTTTTCTCTTTGGGAAAGTGACCTGATGTTAGGGTCACTTTCTATTCCTGTATACTTTTATAATAAGAGCAAAATCAAAAGCACAGAAGTTGTTATCCCTTCCAGGGACTCTTAAAATTTAATAGACATTTATGCTTTTATGTAAGTAATTAAACTTTAATGGCATCAGCCAGTGGATGGGGAAGTACTTAGGGAGGCAGCTAGGTCTTTGTACCCTTAGAGGGCATCATCTTTTTTTTTTTTTTAAAGATTTTATTTATTTATTTGAGAGAGAGAATGAGAGAGAGAGAGCATGAGAGGGGGGAGGGTCAGAGGGCAAAGCAGGCTCCCCGCTGAGCAGGGAGCCCGATGCGGGACTCGATCCCGGGCCTCCAGGATCATGACCTGAGCTGAAGGCAGTGGCTTAACCAACTGAGCCACCCAGGCGCCCTAGAGGGCATCATCTTAAACCTGAGTGAGGCTGGCTTTGCAGGGCAAGTTTTCATCAGGGAAAATTTCTTGGAGGAGTGACTTTGAAGTTCAGTCTACAAGAAGGTGGTAGACATATTAGGAAGAAAGGAATAAAAAAGCATGTGTTAGCATATCTACTGCTGCATTACAAACCACTCAAAACTTAAGGGCTTAAGATGTCACTCATTTGTCACTGTTCTTTGGCTTGGCAATTTAGGCAGAGCTCAGCTAGGATGGTTCATCTCACTCTGCATGTGTTTGCAGTTGTTGGTGGGTCAACTGGCCATGGATGGCTTTGCTCACAGTCTGGAGCCTCAGTAAAAGGTTCTGTAATGGCTGGACTGCTGGGCTTCTCCAAGTGGTCTCTCTCATCCTCACAGATGGGCTTGTTCTCATGACCGCAGTCTTCAAAGAGAGTGAAAGCAGAGGGTTCAGGGCTTCTGGAAGCCAAGGCTTGGAAATCGTAGGATGTCACTTCTGCCACGTCCTGTTGGTCAAAGCAAGTGACAAAGTCAGCCCAGATTCAAGGCAGTGGGGAAATAGCTTCCACCTTTTTATGGGAATTGCTGTAAAAAAATCTGTGGCCATCTTTAACTTCCTGCATGGTATTTCAGATGGGGAGGACAGCTTCTGGAAGGGAAGAGAGAAAAGAAAATGTAAACTCCATAGTAGGAATTTTAAGGAGTTCAACCTGATTAAAATAGAGAAGGCCTGTTGGTGAGCATCTGGAAATCAACCAGGGGGGCTGCCGGAGAGGCCCAAGGGTTGAAAGCCTAGAATCAGAACTTTGATGTGAGGGTTAGTAAACCTCAGTGCACGTACCCTGGCCACTGCCTCAAAGGGTTCATTTTCATTCATTTTCATTCATTTTCATTCTAGTTTCTACTTTTTTTTTTAAAGGTGGTTTTGTTTTGTTTTTGAGAGAGAGAAAGCGCAAGCAGGAGGAGGGGCAGAGAGAAAATCTCAAGCAGACTTCCTGCTGCGCATGGAGCCAGTCACAGGGCTCCATCTCATGATCTCGAGACCGGGACCTGAGCTGCAATCAAGAGTCAGGGGCTTAACCGACTGAGCCACCCAGGCATCCCTCGTTTCTACTCGTTAAAGAATTTTTGCTTTGAGATCTTAGAAGACCCTGTATCATGAAACTGCCAATTCCAGAAATGGACATTACCAAAGACCTTTGTGACTCTCAGAAGACAAGAGAGCACAGAGACAGTGAAGGACAGTGGTTAAGCACCTAAGCTCTGGAGCTGGACAGACCTTAGTTTAAATCCTGTCTTCATCATTTGAAGTCATGTGACATCTGATCAGTCACTTAGCCTCTCTGGGCCTCAGTTTCCTCCAGTATCTATGGGGCTAAATTCGCACCTTCCTCACAAAATCAGGGTGAGGACTGGTTACACACTTACGGATTTACCTTAGGGTCTTGAGCATTAAGTACATAATGTCAATTAATATCAGTTATAATTATAGCCTTTGGATTTTAATTCTTCATCTGTAAAATGAGGTACTGCTGCTGAAATTCCAGGGTCTCATTTTTAAAATAGCTTATTTTTAAAATGGAGCATCAGGAAATTTGCAAATGAAAGGCCTACTCCCATTCCCAAGGATAGAATTCTGTCTTGTGATTTGTATCCAAGAAGGTCTTCTTCAAAGCTAATGGCTTCTCTTCTGAAAAGAAACTGACCCCTTGGCAAGCATATCTTACAAGCAGTTGATGCTTTGAAGAATAAATGCATTTATTCTCTATTTGAATGTATTATATAAGATAAATCAGGATGCTGGAAACTGTTCACTTTTAAACACATATTTTTTGCCTATTTAACACATACTGTAAATCTACTGTGTTAATAGATTCTATGCTAGGTATTGGAGACATAATGATGAGTGAAACCAACATCGTGGCTCTCAACAGCTTCTTTTAATAGTCTGCACTAAATAAGGCCTAAGTAAAAATATCCATAATTTTTTTCCCAGGGAATGTTGACAAATAGGTTGCCTAATTTTTTGTCCTTAATCCCAGGCCATTATTCATATTAACTTAATAGAAATAATTTCATCTGTTTGGAAAAAAAAGTTATTTTGATAGATAATTCTAGAGCCAACCCTAAGTCAGATGGTCCATCTGTCTGGCAAGTAGAGTGAAAACCACATTGACTAATAGTGTAGGGCTTCCCTGAACCCCTCATCCAGAGAAAGAGGTTTTCCCAAGGCTGGTTGGACCCCTTTATTGAACAACATCAAGTAAGGGAAAGCTTTAAACACAGTACATTCAAAAAAAATATTAGTATGTTCTAATGTGGGGAGAATTAGTGCCTGTCAGACTATGTTATTTTGGATTTATACTTCATTGTATTCACATTTTTCATATCTCTACAAATGAATAACTCTTTTGACTCAGTAAATAGAATGCATCATAGTCATATGTAAGGAGGCCCACTTTAGGTCTTAAGAGACTTCAGATTCAGGCTAAATGTAAATAAAACAGAAACCATTTGATAGATTATGGAAGTAGGTTCAGCAGAAAAACATGCCATGTTCTGGCTTCATTTCTATTCCAGGAAGTAGGAGATATGTGAGTGGAGAATGCGTCTTGGCCCCACACAGGAGGTCACAACCGGAGAAAAGTGCCCCACATCTTTTAAATTATACCATTCAGAGCATCCACTTGAGGCACAAGAAGGATCCTGGCCTTCCCACTGTGTCCCACTCTTGCGTAACTTTCTAAGACCCTATTTGGAAGAATAAATTTTCCACTCTGCATCTCTTTTTCCCACTCCTGATTCACACCTGTAATTTTCCCTTCAGCCATTTCCCAGGAAATAGTTGAATCAGTCACATTGTCTTATATCATATGCTTTAATTACAATCCAAAAAGCAGGTAATGGAAAGTATTGGCACACAACTAATTATCAGACAAAAAAAAAAAAAGCAATGTTTCTTCAAATGTGGTGAATAAAGTAGCATGTAACCTACTGTCAATTAACTATGAATGTGCCCATCCCAGCACTTTTAAAGAGAATCCCTCAAGAAAACTGAGAAATACATTTTTAATGGAGCCACCTGTGCCTTCAGGCCTTGAGAACTTTAACAAGGATCAGTCCATGAAAAGAGTTGCTGTAAGCCTGTATAATAAATTAAATATGAATTTTAAATTATTCATTGAGTCTTCCTAAGAGATTGAGATGCTGTAGGGATAATTAAAATGCAATTTAATAAGCAATCCATAGTGATTTTAAAAGGGAGTAAAAAAGAAGGGTCCATTAAAATTTCACCTTTACTGAAGAATGAGCTAAAAGGATAAGTTTAAATTAGTAGTACTAATTAATGTGAACTTGCAATGCAAGACATTATTTTTAATCTTATTCTATTATTTTTTATTTTTTTAAGATTTTATTTATTTGACAGAGAGAGACAAAGCAAGAGAAGGAGCACAAGCAGGGGAGTGGGAGAGGGAGAAGCAGGCTTCCTGCTGAGCAGGGAGCCCTTTGCGGGGCTCGATCCCAGGACCCTGGGATCATGACCTGAGCCGAAGGGAGACACTTAACGATTGAGCCACCAGGCACCCAAACTATTATTTTACTTTTAATTAAAATATATTTGCCACATAACATTGTATAAGGTGAAGGTCTACAACATGTTGATTTGATACATTTACATATTGCAGTATGATTGACACAGTTGACATTAGCTAATGCCTCTATTATGTCACACAGTTATTTCCTTCTTTGTGGTGGGAAAAATTAAGATCTAGTTTCTTAGCAAGTTTGATGGTAATAATACAGTATTATTGTTTATAATCACTATACTGTGCATTAGATCTCTAGGACTTATTTATCTGCTAATTGCAAGTTGTACCTTTAGACAATATCTTTCCTATTCCCCTACCTCGAGCCCCTGGAAGCCCCAGTGTACTACTTTATTTCGTATTTTAATGCCATTTTATCAGTTTATAGTATTACCAATTTAATCACAGAATAGAGCTGGGGGAGAAAATAATAATAGTAATAATAAAAATGACGGATACTCTTTATGAGTTACTTTGATTGGACTTTTTCATAAGTTATTCCCAGGTCGTATAGGAGGTAACTGAGTATAGAGAAATTAAATAACTTGCCCATGGTTACAGAACTAGGATTTGAACACTGCCTTTTGTGAGGCTAACACCTGTGTTACTCCACTATACTGTTCTAGTCAAACTGTATTGCCTCATGAAGATGGATCAATGAAGAGAAGTAGCTAAGAGCTCTGGAGTCAGAGTTCAGGTTCAAACACCAACTGTTCCTCTTATAAGCTGTGGCACCTTGGATAATTAATCTAACTCCTCTGTGCTTCAGTATCTTCTCATTAATAGTCCTCTTAATGGTTCTTCCCTTAATAGTTTCTTCTTATTAGTAGAGATAATAATGTGAGAATTAAATGGGAAAATGTATAAAAAGCAATTAACCCAACGCCGGCTCTGCAGCAAAAGTTCAATACGTGGTACCATTATTGCTAGTATTGTAGCTGTTACTGAAAGTAAAGAAAAGAAAAAAGAATGTGTTAGATGACAAACAGCCCTAAGTAGTGCCATATGTTCTTGCTGGGTCAGATTACTCTTTCAAGTCATCAAACCTGGGTGATCCCAGTTGGTCTCATTCATGGTCTGCTGTCCAGAGCATCTAATGCATCCAGCTTAGTGGTGCTCCCCATCCTGTACCACCTATTGACAACATAGGAGACCCCTCAGCTTCTTTTGAGTACTGTCATGGCAGGTTCATGGTCAAGTTGGTTTCTTTCCTTTGTGTATGTCCTCCTTGAGCTAACCTCAACAGGGAAATCTCTGACAGGTTTCTCCATTTTGAAACATCTCTTCCACACTTCAGATGATAGGACTTTTTCTCTTCAAAGAAAACCTGATTTAACTTTTCTAGCTAAATCACAAAACAACAGTTTTACCCTTCTGTGGCTTTTGAAATTCCTTTCTGACGGTGGGAGGATAGTGTGATGGGTTGAATTGTGTCCTTCCAAAATGCATATGTTGAAGCCCTGACCCCTGGCACCTCAGGATGTCACTGTGCTTAGATATAAGCCTTTAAGTAGATAATTAAGTTAAAATGAGGTCATATGAGTGAGCCCTAATGCAATATGACTGGTGTCCTTATAAGAAGAGGAGATTAGGACATATGACCATGTGAGGACACAGTGAGAAGGCAGTCATCCAAAAGGAGAGAGGCCTCAGAAGAAAACAAACCTGCCAAGACCTTGATCTAGCCTCTAGAACAGTAGGACATTTCTGTTGTTTAAGCCACCCAGTCTGTAGTGTTTGGTAATGGCAGCCCTAGCCAGCTATTGCAGGTAAAATGGTCTTCAGGTGGTCTTGAAGTAGAAGATACTGTGCTCAAAGCACTCTCTAGGTAAGCCTGGGTCAGAGGAAGAGCCCTCACTGCCAGGCCCCTCAGGGTGTCAGGTTTGTGAGGGTCAGTGGAAGGACAAAAGCTCTGGGTACTTTGAAGGCACCCTCTTGAACAGGTCTTCCATCTTAAATATCTTTCTCCGCAGATCAGAAATCCTATCATTAGCAATTTATAGGGAAGTATTGAAGCCTTTTTTTAGTGTTGTCAACCTTTAAAAGAAAAAGGTAAGCGATTCAACCGGGAAAATCGAGTTTATTTAGGGAGCAGAGAAATGTCAATTTGGGATAAGCACACGATGGTGAACCACGGGTGAGTCCAGAGAACCATGGAGGAAAGGGGGGAGTTGAGAGGGGTTGTTTTGAACAAAAGTTAATTGGAAGAAAATGAGAGTTTGAAGTGGTTGTGGCTTCTCTTGAGCTGCAGGCGAGGGAAGCTTGCTGTTGCTGGGTGGAGAAAATCTCCCTTCTTCATGCTAGACGGTGCAAGCTGTGTTGAGCAGTGCGTGTGAGAGCCCTCCCTTCGTGGCTTTCCAACTCCAATTCTGAGTGAGGTTTCCTTAGCACATTTCCCCAGTGTTCAATATCTCATGGTAAAGTGAGACTGTACTAGATCGTGGAGATGCTGTTGGTAGACTGTGAGTGTGGGATGTGGGTTTTGAGAGATTCCAGGAAAGGGGCAGTGAAGGAGAGGATGGAAAGGCACAGATCATCAGATCCTTTCCCTCCTGGGTCTGCTCAACACCAGCCTGGAAAGAGCCTCTGACTGGTTTGCGGGAAGAAGGGTGGAGTGTTGTTTCTTCCTTGGTGGTGCCTCCTTCCCAGAATGGGAGCCTCTCTGGGCTTTGGGGGCACAGGCTGTGGTGATTGCTTCATGGTTCAATGGTTGAGATGGCTGTTCTTTGAGGCCCTTCTTTTGGCCTTTTAGGTGCTGCAACATTCTGATCAGAAATTTCTGCTTTAAGCGTAAGGGATGTGGTGCAATTGGGGAAGGAAGTTTGAAGAACAATCAAAACAAAACACCCTGGCCAGAGTTCAGTAAAACAGAACCCATTCCTGCCTCCTGCCCTCCACCGAAGTGTTTAACTTTTCCTGTTTTTCTTACTTCTGACTCTAGTGTGGTGTAGTTTACAACTTTTGTATTTTTATTTGTAATCACTTTATTTTAAACATGAACACAAAGGAGTCTTCAACAGCAGTAGAAAAACTGTGTAGCTTGTGTAAATGCTTTTGTATTTGAAGTCAGATGCAATCTGTCCTCCAGTAAGATTTCTGCTCCTGCCTACTCTCTCTCTGTCCTTCCTTCCCTGGGCTCCTTCCCCCAAAACTGCAGCCCGTCCCCACACCCTCAAGATGTGAGTAGTTTTAGGGAACAGGATTTACTCTTTTTTTTTGGTGAGATTGTTGAAGCCTGAAAAGAAGCCTTTAAGACTCCCCAAAATGAATTTTCTAAGGACATAATTTCTGAGCAGTGGGGGGAGATTTTGTGAGGCAGAAGACCCTCCCAAAGTTTTTAGTAGGTTAGTCTCTATAATCAGTGAGGGTTCTGTATATGAATGAAATAGAGAATGCTGGGAGGGAGAATCATGGTAATAGCATATGGATGAGTGGAACTAGATAAGAAACCTGCCTCCCACTTTATTCTGGGTCAAATAGAATGTTACATATTATAGGAAAGAAATTATCTAGGTAATTATTTTTATTCCATTTCACTTAAAGTTTCATTTGATTGGAATGATAATCATTTTTTTTTTTCTTCTTATTTCTAGGCATGGGAGTGGAATGTATGTCAATGTATGGCCCCTGGTTGTGAAAAATGCCCATCTCAGCCTCAGGGTCTGTACTCATGGGTGGGAGAGAAATAGCCATTAATGATGTGGAAGAAAACAAATACCTTAACTAAATTGCATGTCATTTCTTCTGATGTTGCAATTCTCTTTAAATACATAACCTCAACACGTCCCCAAAGAAACTGAATGTATATCTGTGAAGGGTAATTAAGACTGTGGATCAAACACAAAAATAACACTTTGAAAGAAAATCTTTTTAGAATCTGCACCATATTCTTTTTAGTCTCTGGCCCAAATGACAAAGATGAACTTTGTAAATGCATGTATGTGGGCCTATGTGTTGGCCGTCAACTTGTTGGAGAGGCCACCTAAACTAGGCACAGTAAAAGAATTGCAAATAATACCCTCATACAGGAGTATAAAGGAGAGTCTATAGGGAGCTCTGGTTAAGAAAAGTCCATTGCATATTTTTATTTGGATAGTTTCTTCTGTAGCACATTTTAGACACTATAATAAAGTAGATCAACATGGAGTAGATTGTATTTTCTCTATAGAAACAAGATTAGAATTAAACTTTGAAACAAATAAGTCACTGATATGGTCAATAGTATGTTATAAAAGCAAACACATAGTATTCAAATAAGTAAATGTATTTTTAAAATCCTAATAAAATAGATGTAAGTGTAGCATATATATTGATTACAGAAGAGGATATGATATATAGATATACTTTTACTGTATCAAAAATTTATTTGGCAACTAGAATTAAACATTTTATTAAGGGCTGAATTGGTTATCTAGAAATTTACAAAGTCCCTTTTGGATTCCTTGAATCTTTTGAAAAATAACTTTAAGCAATTTTCTGCAGAAGATGACTTCCCCCACTTGCTTATTATACTCTCCATAGCAAGCAAAATCATTCCACCAACATTAGCATTGCTCTTCAATGATCCTGAAAACATGCTTGTTGTCAGGAAGGTTAGCGATGTTTTGTCTACCAAAGGTTTTTATTTTAAAGGTATATTACAAAACTAATACATGTTTATAGTATGCAATTTAAAATAAGCAAATAAGCAGAAAAAAGAAAAGTAATGCCTCAGAATTTTACACGTCAGAGATAATCACTGTTTCCTAACGTGTATGTTCACAGTCTTATAGCAACCAATCTTTTCATCTAAAAAAAAAAATCTTATTGAATATTCATAGCATCATTTAAAATGGATGCATATTATTTCATTCTATATACCTTGCTTTATTTAACCAATCCCCATTTCTGGGCATTTCAGTTGCTTTCATTGGTTTTGCCATTATGCTTGTAGGACCCACACCAGTGGTTTCATGGGGTGTTGGCTTCATTCAGGCACAGGGGAGAAGCTTGAGTGTGGTTTACAGATGGCTCTGCTGTCACCCTTTGGGCATGGGCTGCTGCGGTCCCAGCACAGCCATCTGCTCTGGAGGTTGGAGGAGGAGGGAAATCCTCGCAATGGGCAGCATTTTGAACAATCCACCTTGTGTTCCATTTTGCCTGGAAGGAGAGAAGACTTGAAGACTGATGGCAAGGAAGTTTGGGAAGAGTCCAGGAGGTGATTCTCTTGCACTGGGCTCTAGGATAGGTCTTGTAAGAGTACTGGTCAAAGAGCATCTACTGCAGAGGTGACTCCACAAAAGGGTGTGCATGGTGAGCTGTTCTTTGGCTGTCACTCAGCCTCCTCCCCAGCAATGCTGGTGCTTGTTCAATGTTTTGTGAACAAAGTAAGAGTCAGGGCTGGAGGCTGTGGGTGCATTCAGTAACAAAAGTTTCCCTTACAAAGACTGGCTTGGCCATTAGTGTTTCTGAATTAATGTTTCTCATTGCTTAGTTTTCTAAGCAATGCCCGATCCTGGACATTTCATATGGTAACATATGCCAAGTGAGGTGTGGAGGGATGAGCCACTTGTTTGGACCTCTTCTGACCCAGCAGCACCAATTGTGGAATACTGAACTACCAGGATCTGTATCACTTTTTGGAAACAACAGCAGGGCTCAGTGAATGCAGTGAATTGTCTTTCTAGGAGAAGTTACCTGTTGCCCTGATTGATTCTGCTCCAAAGAACCATTCACAAAGCACCTAGAGCACTTTGAATAATCCATGGTGGGTTCCAATATCATTCTCTAGGTCTTCTGCACTAAGTGAACCTTGAGTAGTAAGACTAAGAGATGAGTGTTCACCAGCATCTCCTCTGGGTTTTTATTTACTCTTGTCCAGGTCCACCTGTTTGGGAGCAACCATGTGCTGCTATAGAGCATGAGTGACTGATTGTAGAGATGTCTTCGGCTACGCATATGCTTTTCTTCAAAGAATAGGCTTGGAGAGCAGATAACAAGTTGGTTTCTATGGAAGGCTTTGTTCTTTTCTAATATGCCATATACAGTGCTGGTTCCATTGCACAGTAATGACTTCTTAATCCAGGAGATGGTTGCATATTCTGTGGCTTAAAATTATTTTTTGTAGAGGGCGCCTGGGTGGCTCAGTTGGTTAAGCAACTGCCTTCGGCTCAGGTCATGATCCTGGAGTCCCGGGATCGAGTCCCGCATCGGGCTCCCTGCTCGGCGGGGAGTCTGCTTCTCCCTCTGACCCTCCCCCTTCTCATGTGCTTTCTCTCTCTCATTCTCTCTCTCTCAAATAAATAAATAAAATCTTTTAAAAAAATTATTTTTTGTAGTAATATATATAAAACAAAAAATGATCTTTTAACAATTTTTTAAGTGTATAGTTTTATGGTATTAAGTCTGTGGTTTTTGCCTCTAAACTTGAGCCCACCTTTATTGTCCACTGATGCTCCATTTTTTTCTAATGCCATGACTGTATTTCCTTCAGGCCAAGATGCCATTAATTATAAAACAAACTACTATATTAATAGCAACATTTTATTTAGAAGGCTATTCCTGACAGACTTCCTTGGATGTCATTTATAAACCACATTCCTACTTCAGAAGTATTAATATGTAGAAAATGTGCGTCATAGAATTGAGGAAATATGTAGCTTCTCTGTGTCCTGTGGCAATGGCAGGAATTAAAATGTTCCTTTTTTTAAAAAAAAGATTTTATTTTATTTATTTTTTAAAGGAGGCTCCATGCCCAATATGGGGCTCAAACTCACAACCCTGAGGTCAAGAGTCACATGCTCTACCAACTGAGCCAGCCAGGCCCCCATGGAATTGAGTTTCTGAAGGGAGAGTTACTTTCTGTGTGGTGTCCATGATGACGAACCTATAAACCCATACCTCATTGGACAGTCACAAAATCTCATGACACTATCTGTGCAGGAGACTTCTGAAATAAATTGTATATATTTAGGAGAATAACAGGGTGTCATGACAATTTCAGAAAAAATTTTTGTTGAGGATCAAACAACTCCTGCCCCAGGGAAGGTTTTAATATTTTTGAGCATCTACTATCTGCTGAGAACTTTATATACATTCTCACTTTAACCTCAGTACAATCTTGGGAGGTAGGTTTGGTCCACATTTTGCAGAGGAAGATAAGCAGGCTCAGAGTGTTGAAGTAATTGCCCAGATCTGATGCCTGGCAAGTAGCGGAACTGGGGTGTGATACTTGGTCTGTATGACTCCAATGTCTGCATCCCTCTCCATCATACCAGTTACTCACTATGCTTTAGCCACACCATAACATGATAGAAACAACTGAATTCCCTAGTCTCCTAGCCTTGCTGTTTTAATCCAATTTCCTTCTCCTTAAATCTCAATGGTGGCCTTTGTCGATAGAATCATGTGTTGTGTACCCATGTACTACATTGTGATGGGTTTCTATTTTCACCCAATATTTAAAACTTTGTCATTTAATATTTTACATACTTATGTTCTTTCTCCTTATTAGATTATAAGCCATGAGACGGTACTGACTTTGACTGCCGTATCTGTCACAGAAATTCATGGATCACTGATGTTCAATTACTACCTATTGATTTGATATAAATGAGTGTTAGGGAGACATTTTCTGATAGAGTTCATCTGAAATAGTCAGGATCATTTTAAAACATTAAGTACAGTTCATGGGACTTGACAATTCTTATACCCACCATGTCAGAAATTGAGAGAGACTGATGAAGGAATAAATAGAATTTTAAAATTTGAGAACAGATTATTCACTAAGGATTTCTATAAAATATTTTTACTACTTTAAATCTTTTCTATTAAAATTCCTTTAGATTTCCATCATATTTCTCATTATGTTTATGTTTTGTCCTCAGTCAGAAAAACTTGCCTTACCACACAAACTTACTGTTTATACCTCTGAGCTTTACCTGTTTAAATATTTCAGACTAAAACTGAAAATTTTTCGTGCAGAAATATCCATCAACATCAAAAGGGGGCAGGAAAACAAAAGCTAATTTCATTCAGAAGATTCTCCTTTCTCCTGGCCATAGTGGTGGTTTTCTGCTCGAGTCACTTCCCCTGAGAGGGTAACACTGGACAGCAGCCTCAAGAGCCAGTGAGAATTGTCTCAATGAACAACAGAAGATATAAACATTTTGCATTGGAAAGTATGTGTAATTCAAACTACTATAATTCCATTTTTATGCCAAATGTAATCCTGGAGGAGGCTATTGCTGGCATGAGGTCTGGAGTTTGTACTGCATCAAAGCCCGTGGCTTGTTTTTCCATCTGGGCTAGGCACAGAGTTTGCAAGCTTTTTTTCTGAGTTACTCATTCTCTGGTAAATTCCAGTCCTAGGCTACTGTAGAACATATGCAAGGCTTTGCCCCAAGAGTTGGAAATGTAATATGGCCCTTGTTTGAAAGTGTTTTGCTACTGGAAGTACAACTAGTTCTACTGAGGTTTGTGTTGGCCACCTCAGGCTTGTGGGTTCAGTTCAAATTTTTTATTTAGTTCTACAGGTTTTATGGCTTGGCTACCTGAGAGACTGGCACTCACACCATTCCTTCCTCTCAGCTGGGAATATCTCCTGGAGCACTTGGCTAAAGAATTCCAGATTTTACTTTGGAATAGTCATAATGATGGCTCAAGTGTTCTTGGAGGGTGTTCATATTTGGAACTTCCCTATCTGGTCTGACATGGCTCCAGTTGTTGGCTTTTCCTGATGGGGCAGTGTTGCAGGACTTGGTTTTAAGAATGTACTGAGTATTTGTTGCACTGAATTGATTTATATAGGTTTTAAGTTTGGAGCCTGTATTCGTTTTCTGTTGCTGCCGCAACAAATCCCACAAATGTAAAACAAAGCAAATTTATTTTCCTGTATTCTGGAAATCAGAAGTCCAAAGGAAGTCTTAAGAGACTAACATCTAGGTGGTCAACAGGGCTGGTTCTTTCTGGAGATTAGAGGGGAGAATCTGTTCCTTACCTCTTCCACTTCCAGAGTACCCCAGCAGTCCTTGGATGCATCACTCTGATCTCTGCTTTCATGGTCACACTGCCTTCTCCTCTACTGGAGTCAAAATTTCTCTTTTTCCCTCCTACAAGGACTCTGTGATTAGATGTAGGGCCTCCCAGATAATCCAGAATAATCTCCCTATCTCAAGATCCTTAATCACATCTGGTAAGTCGATTTTGCCATATAAGGTAATATCCACAGGTTCTGGGGATGCGGTTATGGACATCTTGGGGGATCATTAGTCAGCATACCACAGAGCCTGAGGCATCTGAATTTGAATCCTGGCTCTAACATTGTTTTATACTTTCTAAGCCTTAGATTGCTCATGTCTAAACGTTGATAATAATGCTTATCTCTCACGAGGTTGATGTAAGATTTTGATGAATAAAGTATGTAAAGCATCAAGGACCCCACAGGAGTTCAGTTAATGTTAGTTTTTCCCCCCTGCCTTCTCTTATAATATCTGAGAAGTTAAAGATTTCAGTTTGAAGGCAAGTGAGCCTTTGAAATTTATAAATATTGTATTGCAAATACAAAATATGAAAAACATTTCTGCTGAAGTGATTATCACACAGACAAAATACTGGTTAAGATCCAGTTAGGGATCAGTCAGTATGAAACTGTAATGTAATGCAACAAAGAATGCATTATTGTGTTTAGAGATACAGGTATTGTAATATGAATGGAATTAGAGACTTTCCAAATTAAATATGGTATTGAGGATTGTCTGCTTTCATTATCTACTCTGATTTGTTTCAATAAATCAGGTCACTGTGTGTTTGGGGGAAAGGAAGTGAGAGAGGAAGGCATATCATTCTTCAAGTACCAGTATGGTTTTTATTTAAGCATTGACTATATTAAAGCAATGACAATTTACAAATTAACAAATATTAGTTGAGCTTCTCTGATATATCAGATAGTGCCCAATATGTTGATAACATAAGGATAAAATGCCATGGTTCTTACCTTTAAATGGTTTATAATCTAATGGAGAGACAGAAAATAAGCAGATAAGTACCAGAAATTAGGATAAGAATTATCATGAGTATAATGGACACACAGGGGAATAAGTACTTAAGTCTGTGGGGAGAATTGGGTAAGATTGTGTGGAGAAGAGGTGGTCATTCTTGAGCCAACTTTTGAGGGAGGGGAAGTCATGTGGGGATAGGGTAATCCAGGCAGAGAAAGCTGTATCTGCAAATGTGTGAAGGACCACAATATTATATGCTCACAGAACCATGACTTGCTTAATATGGAGGGGGCAGACAGACATAGAAATTTATCTTGAGAAACAAACATACCTGAGATTGAATTCAGGTTCATTTTGTATAAGGAACCCTGGATAACATAATCCCCCATTCATTTAATCAACAAACACTTCTTTTTTAAGATTTTTTATTTATTTATTTGCGAGAGAGAACGAGAGACAGAGAGCACGAGAGGGAGGAGGGTCAGAGGGAGAAGCAGACCCCCCGCTGAGCAGGGAGCCCGATGTGGGCCTCGATCCCGGGACTCCAGGATCATGACCCGAGCCGAAGGCAGTCGCTTAACCGACTGAGCCACCCAGGCGCCCAATCAACAAACACTTCTGGGACAGCTTTTACGTGCAGGAGAGAGTGCAAGGTTCTGGGCATACAAAGTTCAGAAGAGTCAGTTCTTGCCTTCCAAGTCCTTAGAGCCCAATGCAAGAGCTTATTATCAATATGTTCAAACTCTAGAAATTTGAAGAGTTTGCAGTTAAATACAGGTGGATATTTCTTGTGCTGAACCTTTATGAAAGTTGAGGGCCATGAAAATTGGAGTTAAAACAGTACTTAAATCCCATTCATTTTATTATCCAATGGCAGTAGCACTGATGGGCTCTTCACCAAAGATTTGCACTCCTATTCCGTAGTGAGGAGTAGTTACTGGGCAGTGGCTTCTTGGCAGTGGCCAACGACTGCATTTCCCGATTCCCCTTATCCTTCAGTGGGGATATATGACTAGCTCTCACCTTTGGAATCTGGTGCACATAACTTGTTGCCTGAGGTGGTTAAGAAGCATCTTCTCGTTATTATCTCATTTCTGGCTGGATTAAACAAACAAACCAACCTCCATGTTCCTGAGGATGGTGGAGGCACAAGGTAGAAGGAAACTGGATCCTTGAATCACCACATGCAGGAAAGCTACCAGTCAAATAGAAATATCCTCATTGATCAATACAAGAGTGTGACATACTATTATATTGTTTAAAGCTACCAAAAATTTGGTATTTATTTCAGCAGCTTGTGCTACCTGAGTTATTACATAATGAGGATTCCACTATGCAGCATACACACCATGCTTCCTGGGATGTATCTTCATTATACCATGAAGCACCAGTGCTTTTATTCACATGTCTAATTATTAGAAATATCTCCTCTTTAACAAGGCAAAATATGAAAAAAATCCGGTCAGTTTTAGCCATTGATCTCTGGAGCAAGGCCAGGTAAGAAAATACGTGTTTGTGGTATGGAGGGGCTTCCTTATTATGGCATTGTAGAGAGAAGAGGGAAGTGTTTGAGGCCAGCTCAATCTGGTTGGCATGTTACCTCAAAGGAACTTAAGAAAATATCATGCTGAAGATAGTGTGGTCAGAGGCAGAGATGGTCTTGGGAGGGGTCATCTAGAAGTTCTAGGTGAGCCTACAAAGACCAAGAAGACTCTTGTGTGATAAAGACTATGAGGACTGAGAGTTCAACATAAATCCAATAATAGGCATGAGAGGCTAGATGTATCTTTCCATGAGTGGTGGTGGGAAGCTTGTTCCCTAGAGGAACCAGAGTAGATGAGACAGGAATGAGAAAATAATTTACCCCTCTCTTTGTGTCCTTCATGAATTTTATCTTCTCCAACCTAAACCAACCTTTCTTTTTCTTGTTTTTCTTAGTTCATAGACTTTTTAGAATTCTTTTCACTTTCCTCTGGATTCATTTTAAATTGTGTAGAATTAAATACAGTGCTTCATATATGGCCAGTTTATTGCAGAGCTTGGTGAGGTGATTATTCTAATATCTGAAGGTTATACATAGAGTAGAGTGTTAGGAGGTTGGGCTTTGAAATAAAATAGATTGAGTTTGATTTCCTAGTTTGACTTACAAATCTACAAAATAGATTGAATTTGATTTCCCAGTTTGATTTGGGGTACAAACTTTCAGTTATAAGATGAATAAATTCTGAGGATCTAATGTACAGTATGGTGACTATAGGTAATACTGTATTGTATATTTGAGAATTGGTAAGAGAGTAGATCTTAAATGTTCTCACCAACACACACACACACACAAATATGTGAAGTGATGGATATGTTAACTAACCTTTTTGGGCTAATCATTTCATAGTGTATATGTACATAAAATCATGTTATATACCTTAAACTTACACATTGTTATATGTCAAATATATTTCAATAAAGCTAGAAAAAAATAAAAAGTTGCTCAAATTTCCATTACCTAGAGTAAACTACTATTAATATACTGGTGTTTTCTCCTTTCTTCCTTTCTTCCTTCCTTCCTCCTGTCTTCCCTTCTTTCTTTTCTTCCTTCCTTTTTTCCTCCCTCCCTCCCTCCTTTCCTTCCTTCTTTCTTCCCTCCTTCCTTCCATCCCTCCATGCTTTCCTTCCTTAATAGAATGCTACCCATACTGTTTCATAGCTTTCTTTTTTACATCATCAATTCTTAAGATGTTTCCATGTTATTAAATAACCTTCTAAAAAATAAATTGAATATTATTCTTCAACATCATTTTTAATGGTTGCATACAACTTTGTTGTATGAATGTAACCTAATTTAATTTGCAATTCTCTATTTTGGGGCCCGAGTCAGAAATACCATTGTTTTGACTAGTGTGGTGTTTACCATGTACTTATCAGTGAAGCCAGAGGAACATTTTGATAGAATTTGTGTTTGCTCTGATCTCATCTTATTTTCTTCTGCATTTTCAACATCATTGTTTTGTTTTGTTTTTCAGTTGAGATAACCACTTCCTTCTCTTCGCTCTGAACCATATACTTTAGTGAACTCAGTGGTTATTACAAACTGACTAAATTTAGTTTTAAAAAAATCTAGCTGGGCCCACAGGTATTATTTTCTTTCATAAAGGCCTTCATATCTTTATTATTTTAACTCAATAGCATTTGTAAGTGACGAATTCTATTCATGAAATGGGTCATTGGATGGAAGTCATCAGATGGTTTTATATTGAACTCCAAAGCCCTAAAAATCTTTTTGTCTCTAGAGGCAGCATATAGGCAAATACTCTAGGAATACCTAAGCAAATCAGTTAGCAATTCTGATATGATGGAGTCGGCCATTGATTTTCAATGTAAAATTGTTCAAGGGAAAGAAACTAACATTTATTGAGAACCAGATACTGTACCTACATTTATATCATTAAATCCAAACTACAGTTTTGTTAAGGTTACATTTTAGCACTCTGATATTTACAAGATATTGAAGCTAAGGGATAAATCAATTTGCCTAAAGTCACATAGCTAGTACAGGGTAGAGCTGAGATTGAAATACAGGTCTGCCTGGCCTCAAAATATTTAGGCCACTCAGAATCATTCCTGCCCTATTAATAGTTCACTAATCAATTGAACTCTTGGTTCAAGAATATACCTTAAATGCCAAGATCAAGTAACAAATGAATGTGCTATTAGATAATCTCTGAGCTATAAGATAATCTCTGAGCATTAAGGTAACCAATGTTGGAATACAGTTGCTTTGTGTTTCCTTTCTATGTACCAGGATTAATGATGGTCAGTAAGGCTCAGGAATCTGACTGCTTCAGTAATTCTTCTTATGGAGTGTCAAAATTTCTGATAAAAATAAATTAATACTTGCTAGCCATAGATTTATAGTCCTAGAAACACTGGTCTGAACAGGTCACCTAATAATTCTACTGTTAATTTTTAACACACATGCCACACTAATGGGGAAAAATAGACCTTACCAGAATTCATTGCAAGACATAGTTCTTAGATGAGACAGTAATGAGGCAATGTCTGGTTCTTATCAAAGGTCATAAATAAGTGATTCATAACCCAAGCAAAAGTATAGACTTTGTCATAAACATCATTATTAACCAATGCATTGTCAGTGGAATATGCTTTGAGAAACATATCTTCCTTCATATCTTACTTTGCTTTAGTTGTCACTTGACTCTTTCCTGACAGTTTGCAATCCAACCAATTTTAAAAATCTAGAGAAGGAGATACATTACTCACACTGTAAAGAGTTGCAGAAGAAATTTATCCAAGGATCACACCAGGAAGGGACCAATGTATTGTTTTTTTAAGTAGATATATGGTTTTATCTCCATAAAAGTTTGAATTTCATGCTCAAGATTAAAAGTAGTAAAGTGCCAGCAAACATCAGTGTCTTTGGAAAAGCTATGTAAGATTTCAAATCTAAACCTTGTGAACATTACTCCTTTCTTCATTGTTTGACTTAATCTGTTTTTCTTTCCTATGGAAACTAGCTTTTGTTTTGAAATATGACATAGTAAATTGTTGCAAAGGAAAACAATAGAAAATACATATGTTATTTTTGATGTTTTTTATATGCATGAGTATAAAGTGTTTTTTTATTTTTAAGCTAAGCTTTTTGTCTTACTTGTTTGGAAAAATAAACTCTGTGCCACAGTGAATTGCCTGCTAGTATTTTATGGAGCCATATATATGGATGCTCAATTATTTTGGGGAGGTGGTGGCATGGGTGAAGGATAACAATCTCATGCAAAACATGTATACAGGGTAGCATAAAATGAAACTTCATTTTACTTGTCTATAAGTAAGGAACTGAGGGGCAGCCTGACATGGTGGAAAAAAAAAAGTCCTGGACACAAAGTCAGAGGATCAGGGTAAATGAGAGATGGTTGTGTTGGATTCATTCTGGAATATTCTGTGACAGGAAGTGGACTCAGGAGAGGAACAAGAGGAACTTCAGGAGCTTCAAAGCAAGACAGTGGAGGTAAAACAGAAAGGATTGTTCTAGATAAGCCTGTGTGATGCTCTCTCCTGGGGAAAGACTACCACCTGGAGAGAAGTGAGTATATGACTGAACCTCAGGCTGTGACCTTGGAACCCTGTCTGGTTTTGGTGGGGAGTACACTTGGTTAAGTGCAACCTAATTTCTGTCTGGAATCATCCTTGCTTTTCTCTTTAAAGCCTGTGAAGCCTAGTCAGGGGCCTATACTCTGCTGCTGGTAGCAACTGGAACCCAAGCCTCAGGTGAGATCACCTGGGAAATAAATGTAGGTAAGAAAAAGAGAGAATTCGGGCGCCTGGGTGGCTCAGTTGGTTAAGCGACTGCCTTCGGCTCAGGTCATGATCCTGGAGTCCCGGGATCGAGTCCCGCATCGGGCTCCCTGCTCGGCAGGGAGTCTGCTTCTCCCTCTGATCCTCCTCCCTCTCATGCTGTCTCTCATTCTCTCTGTCTCAAATAAATAAATAAAATCTTTAAAAAAAAAAAAAAAAAGAAAAAGAGAGAATTCTAGACCACTTCAAAGTTCAGACTGGGTAGAAAAAGAGGAGCTTAAAAGTGAGGGGGGAAAAAAAGATAAAAGGTAAGAAGAAAACTAGGAGAGTGGATGACACTAAGGTCACGGGAGGAAAGTGTTTCAGAAAGTAGGATGTTGCTAACTGGTTCAGTAGGATGAGGGCACATATGTTTCCATTGGATTAGGCAATATTAGGTTACTGGGGATCATGACAAGAAAATGGAAGAATCAGAAGCTTGATTGGAGTGGTTGAGATGAGGTCACAGATGAGGTTGAAAGGATGGACAAGGAACTGTGGGATCCAGACTGGAGGGAGACAGATGGATGAGTGATAGTCTGAGAGTTCAGAGAGTGGTGGACTAGAAAGGGAAACACGTATGAGAGGTTAGTCTTGATGGCCTCTTACGAGGTAAGAAAGTTGGGATATAGTTACTCTTTTGAGGTTTTTGCTATACAAAGAGGAAAGAAATGGGTTGAAAACCACAGGCTACCGTGGATAAAGAGGGGGAGGTGATTTTTACGGTCAAATAAACTAGATCAGATGAGACCAATTCAGAAGAGTGGGAGAAATAGATGATGTAGGAGAGAGGGAGCACAACTGCAAGGTAATAAGAGGACATGGATCAGGACATCCCAGTGGAGCAGGTGGGCCTTTTTAGAAGAAGGAACACAACTCCTTAGTATCTGTAGGAAAGAAGATAGAATGAATAGGTACAGAAGAAAGTAAATTTATAGAAAGATAAGGGCACTCCTTTTAAGCTGCTTCTAATTTCTCAGGAAAATATAAGGTGAGGTCAAGGGCTAAGGTGAGACAGGGATGTTTGAGGGGAGAGCAGAAAGGGTGGGATGGTCATCTAAGAGAGTGAGACAGCAAATGTTCTGGGGACATGTAAGTAGTTGTCAGGAAATGTCAGATACCCATTTGTGACTCTGAGTTATAAATTTATTGTGGATCTAGTTAGGAGTATTAAATGGTTTTATCAAACTTTAGTTACTGGAATATGGCTAGAATTGAGTTTAATGTGGTTTGGAGATTTTTCAGGTAAGTAGGAAGGAGGGAGAGAGAAGGAAAGTAATTAAAGGAGTTTGCACATGAGTGATTTTCTGGGCATAGAAGGCAGTGAGGACATGAAGGGTGATAGGCTGAGAAAAAAGTCATCAGGAGGTTGACTTATGTGATCTATAAGCAGGTGGAAGTGAGTGAAGTGAGAAGTCTGATGATATGGGCTTCAAATGAGCTGCGTATTTTAAAGAAGGGAAGGCAAATAAAAGCCTTGAAAGTCACACTGGAAGATAGGGGGACAATAATCAGGCTCTCAAGTTCATGAACTATAAAGAAAAAAGCAAACTTTTCTTGTGTCCTTAGGAAGAACAAGGTTTCAGTTAGAGAAAGGGGGTTAAGGAATCATTCAGAGAAGGGTCAGACTGGAAGTTCTGTATGGCTCAGTGAGGAGGAGGGTGGAGAAGGATGAAAAGGATGGATGTAGGATTACGGGATTCAGACTGGAGGGAGACAGATGGACAAATGATAGGGGGTTAATGGATGGATGAATGAGAGCGGTGGAGTAGAAGGGGATATAAGTCATGATAGCCTCGATGGCCTGTATGTGAAAGGTCCAGCAGTTCAGATCTCCATCTTATAAAACAACTAGAAGGAATGGGGAACTGCAGACAGAAGGTGCTAGATGGGCTTCCTTGAGGTTTCTGGACTCTATTCAGGTTCTTCTTGTCACTGACTAGCTGCATGTCCTTGGGCAAATTCTTGTCTGACTCTCTCTTTCCTCATGTATAAAGTAATTCACTCCCAGTGCTCATGTGCTGTTTTGGTTCTCTGAAATCCCTTGCTGACCTGTTGAAATCCTAGCCATTCTTTAAGAATCTTCTCAGAAGCCATCTCTTAGGCTTTTCTTATTTCATCACCCAACCCAGACAAGGGTGATCTTTCTGTTCTCAGAATCACTGTAGCACTGAATCACCCTGGCGGCCATTATCAGTCTTCCAAGTGATACAGTTATTTGTGTTTATCTCTCATCCTTCTTTTTTTTTTTTTTTAAGATTTTATTTATTTATTTGAGACAGAGAGAATGAGAGACAGAGAGCATGAGAGGGAGGAGAGTCAGAGGGAGAAGCAGATGCGGGACTCGATCCCAGGACTCCAGGATCATGACCTGAGCCGAAGGCAGTCGCTTAACCAACTGAGCCACCCAGGCGCCCCTATCTCTCATCCTTCTTAAAAAATCCATGAGAACAGGAAATATGATACATCTTTTTGCTCAAGTAGATGCTCAGTAAGTGACTTTTGAATGAATCAGTAAATCATACTTCTGGAAGACAGAGTAGTAATGAAAGAATAGATACTATTAGAAAGAAAAGGTGAAAAATACCTTGTATTATATTTTAAATTTGCATGGGACATTTAGGTAAGTGGAAAATGTGATTTTATCAGGCCTAAGCATTGATTGTATGGCTCTTGGTACAAACTTGAAGCAGTTACAGATATAATAAAGGTATTAGTAGAGGCTTGATTGCTCCAAGGAAATAACTTTATGGCGTTTAAGAAATCCTGCTATCATGGGGCGCCTGGGTGGCTCAGTCGTTAAGTGTCTACCTTCAGCTTAGGTCATGATCCCAGGGTCCTGGGATTGAGTCCCACATCGGGCTCCCTGCTGAGCGGGAAGGGAAGCCTGCTTCTCCCTCTCCCTTGTGTTCCTTCTCTCACTGTGTCTCTCTCTGTCAAATAAATAAATAAAATCTTAAAAAAAAAAAAAAAGAAATCCTGCCATCTTGAATGGAAAATAGCAGAGGAAGAAAGGAAGATGTGAAAATGAATGTATCTGAATGAATATTAGATAAGGAAAGCAAACTGAAAGAAATAATATAATTTCTAGGTTTTAAAAAATGCAAACAGAATTTGTCCTAACTACTCAAAGGGTAAAGAATTTATCTAGGCTAATAGTTGACTAAAAATGTATCTCTATTGGAAAGTGTATTCGTTATTGGGCTATGGAAATTGCATGCCATGATTTGGAATGTGATGTTGCTTTGTCTGAAGTGGAGTATTTTAGTGGTTGCATTTTTTGAATCAAGCATTGAATGACATGATCTGACAAGAAAGAATGTGTTTGTTGTGATCAATAAGACAGAATATTGGAAGAGTATTGGAAAATTCCAGAAGTTTATGTTATGTAACAATACCAACACCACCACCACTGACGGAAAATATAGTAACAAAGACTTTCTGAGCCCTTACTCTGTGTCAATCTCTAATCCACAGCTTTATATATCATATCAGTTAGTGTTCAATTAGAGACGCAGAACCAGTAGGAGATATATATCAAGAGGTTGATTGCAAGGAATTGGCATATGCAGTTGTGGGGCTCCATAGGCTAGGTGGTTAAGAAGGACAAGCTGGAGCTCTTGGCCATGAACTGAAGCTCTACTCTTAAGGCCTTTCAACTGACTGAATCAGGCCCATCCAGATTATTGAGAATAATTTCTCTGAAAATCAGTTGATTATGGACTTTAATTATATATATAAAATGCTTCCAAAGCAGCGCTTAGATTAATATTTGCTTAAATAGCTAGGAACCAGAACCTAGCCAAATTGACATATAAAACATGTATTATCTCAGGGCATCTGGGTGACATGCAGTCAGTTGAGTGTCCAACTCTTGGTTTTGGCTCAGGCCGTGATCTCAGGGTCGTGAGATCGAGCCCTGCATTGGGCTCTGTGCTCAGTGTGGAGTCTGCTTAGAACTCTTTCTCCCTCTCTCTCAGCCCCTTCCCCACTCTCTCTCTCTCTCTCTCAAATAAATAAAAATAAATCTTTAGAAAAAAAAAAGAAAAAAGAAAAAAACATGTATTATCTCATTTAACCCTCAAAACAATCCCTGTGAAGCAATTCACACAAATGATAAATTTTGGAGTAGAGGTTTTAACAGAGGTGGTCTGAGGCTGGACCCAGGGATTATGCACCATGCTGCAGAGCATTGTAGGAGAGAAATGAAAGCCATGCATAATTTCTCCTCTGAAACATCTCCTGGGACAGGCCTCTTGTATTTCCTAGAGAAAAAACAGTCCTTTACAACCAGGATTGATGACTTCTCTGAGACTGTCACATGGAAGATATTATCTGGCACCCATGTTATAGTGATAAAAAAACCCAAAAACTTAAAGTCATTAGGTCCCTGGAAAATTGCTAGTTTCCTTAGTTTCATTCAAAAGGAATAAGGAAAACAAAGCAGTTTGTTTTTGTCGTCCTGTTCACCCCTTTCCTCACCCCTCAGCACATTTTTTTAAGACCACAAATGGAAAAATTGGTATTGAGACAAGCGTTAAGCTTAAGTTAAAACTTAAGTGATGACTACATTAATAAAAGAAAGGATAAGAACAATGATCCTTTCAGTAGATGCAGAAAACACATTTGACAAAGTACCACAACCATTCATGATAAAAACCTTCAACAAAGTAGGGTTAGAGGGAACATCCCTCAACATAATACGGACCATATACAAAAAACCCACAGCTAATATCATTCTCAATGGGGAAACACTCAGAGCTTTTCCTCTATGATCAGGAACAAGACAAGGATGTCCACTCTCACCACTGTTATTTATTTATTTATTTATTTATTTATTTAAATTTTATTTATTTATTTGACAGAGAGAGACACAGCGAGAGAGGGAACACAAGCAGGGGGAGTGGGAGAGGGAGAAGCAGGCTTCCCGCGGAGCAGGGAGCCTGATGCGGGGCTTGATCCCAGGATCCTGGGATCATGACCTGAGCCGAAGGCAGACGCTTAACGGCTGAGCCACCCAGGCGCTCCTCACCACTGTTATTTAACATAGTACTAGAAGTCCTAGCCACAGCAATTAGACAACAACAAGAAATAAAAGGCTTCCAAATCAGCAAGGAAGAAGTCAAACTTTCACTATTTGCAGATGACATGATACTCTATGTAGAAAACCTGAAAGACTCCACCAAAAAATTGCTAGAACTAATACATGAATTCAGTAAAGTCACAGGATACAAAATCAATGTACAGAAATCTGTTGCATTTCTATACACCAATAAAAGCAGCAGAAAGAGAAATCAAGGAATCGATCCCACTTACAATTGCACCAAAAACCATATAAGACCTAGAAATAAACCTAACCAAACAGGCAAAAGATCTGTACTCTGAGAACTATGCAACACTGATGAAAGAAATTGAAGATAACACAAAGAAATGGAAAGACATTCCATGCTCATGGATTGGAAGAACAAATATTGTTAAAATGTCTATATTACCCAAAGCAATCTACATATTTAATGCAATCCCTATCAAAATATCAATAGTATTTTTCACAGAGCTAGGACAAACAATCCTAAAATTTGTATGGAACCACAAAAGACCCCGAATAGCCAAAGCAATCTTGAAAAAGAAAAGTAAAGCTGGAGGCATCACAATTCCGGACTTCAAGTTCTATTACAAAGCTATAGTGATCTTTTTTTCTTTATCCATTTGTCTGTTGAAGGGCATTTTGGCTCTTTCCACAGTTTGGCTATTGTGGACATTGCTGCTATGAACATTGGGGTGCATGTGGCCCTTCTTTTTTTAGATGTGGTCCATATATACAATGGAATATTACTCAGCCATCAGAAAGGATGAATACCCAAATTTTGCATCAACATGGATGGAACTGGAGGAGATTATGCTAAGTGAAATAAGTCAAGCAGAGAAAGTCAATTATCATATGGTTTCACTTATTTGTGGAACATAAGGAATAGCATGGAGGACATTAGGAGAAGGAAGGGAAAAATGAAGGGGGGGTAATCAGAGGGGAAGATGAACCATGAGAGACTATGGACTCTGAGAAACAAACTGAGGGTTTCAGAGGGGAGGGGTGGGGGGATGGTTTAGCCCGGTGATGGGTATTAAGGAGGGCACATATTGCATGGAGCACTGGGTATTATACACAAACAATGAATCATGGAACACTATATAAAAAACTAATGATGTACTGTATGGTGACTAATATAACATAATAAAAAAAAGAAAAAGAAAAGATAAATCTATTCCCACAAAACAAACAAACAAACAAAAACAAAGCTATAGTGATCAAGAGAGTATGGTACTGGCACAAAAATAGACAAATCAATAGAACAGAATAGAAAACCCAGAAATGAACCCAAACTGTATGGTTAATTAATCTTTGACAAAGCAGGAAGGAATATCCAATGGGAAAAAGGCAGCCTCTTCAACAAATAAACTGGACGGCTACATGCAGAAGAATGAAACTGGACTACTTTCTTACACCATACACAGAAATAAATCCAAAATAGATTAATGACCTAAATGTGAGGCAGGAAACCATTAAAATCATAGAGGAGAACACAGACAGTAACCTCTTTGACATCAGCTGTAGTGACTTCTTGCTAAATATGTCTCCTGAAGCAACAGAAATGAAAGCAAAAATAAACATTGGGACTACATCAAAATAAAAAGCTTCTTCACAGTGAAGGAAATAATCAACAAAACTAAAAGGCAACCTACAGAATGGGAGAAGATATTTGAAAATGACATATCTGATAAGGAGTTAATATCCAAAATATATAAAGAACACCCAAAAAAATAATCCAGTTAAAAGATAGGCAGAAGACATAAATAGACATTTCTCCAAAGAAGAAATATAGATGGCCAACAGACCCATGAAAAGATGCTCAACATCACTCATCATCAGGGAAATTCAAATCAAAACTACAATGAGATATCACCTCACACTGTCAGAATGGTTAAAATTAACAACACAGGAAACAGCAGGTATTGGTGAGAATGCAGAGAAAGGGGTAACAATGTAAGAGTACACTGTTGGTGGGAAAGCAAAGTGGTGCAGTCACTCTGGAAAACAGTATGGAGATTCCTCAAAAAGTTAAAAATAGAACTACCCTATAATCCCGCAATTGCACTATTAGGTATTTACCCCCGAAATACAAAAACACTAATTAAAAGGTATACATGCATCCTTATGTTCATAGCAGCATTATCAACAATAGTCAAATTATGGAAAGAGCCCAAATGTTCATCAACTGATGAATGGATAAAGAAGAGGTGGTGTATGTATGTACAATGGAATATTACTCAGCCATAAAAAAGAATGAAATCTTGGGGTGCCTGGGTGGCTCAGTCGTTAAGCATCTGCCTTCGGCTCAGGTCATGATCCCAGGGTCCTGGGATCGAGCCCCACATCGGGATCCTTGCCCGTCAGGAAGCCTGCTTCTCCCTCTCCCACTCCCCCGGCTTGTGTTCCCTCTCTCGCTGTGTCTCTCTCTGTCAAATACATAAATAAAATCTTAAAAAAAAAAAAAGAATGAAATCTTGCCATTTGCAACAATGTGGATGGAGCTAGAGAGTATTATGCTAAGCAAAATAAGTCAGTCAGAGAAAGACAAATACCATATGATTTCACTCATATGTGGAATTTAAGAAACAGAACAAATGAACATAGGGGGAAAAAAGAGGCAAACCAGGAAACAGACTCTTAACTATAGAGAACAAACTGAGGTTACCAGAGGGGAGGTGGGTGGGGGGATGGGTGAAATAGGTGATGGGGATGAAGGAGTGCACTTGCTATGATGAGCACTGGGTGTTGTATCTAAGTGTTGAATCACTAAATTCTACACCTGAAACTAACGTTAGACTCTATGTTAATAACTGGAATTTAAATAAAAACTTGGAAAAAAACCCTTAGGTGATGACTATAGAGGGTTTATTTTAATCTAAATCCTTCTGAGCTATAAGAGGAAAGAGTAGACCATCTGGTGGAAAGAGTAGTATGAGACAGACATGCAGAGTTGTGAAAGAAAGGGCATTCCAGGAACTAGAACTGGATGGAGACAGGGGAGGGTGTGGAGGGGTGTGTTGTCATGACTGTCTCTGCTGGACCCTCTGACATGTGAGAGTCCTGGGGGTCCTGGTGGGAGGCTAAGATCTAATAAAAGCCATAAGTAGGCAAAAATAGTGTTAGCTCCTAGCCCAGTGTTCTGCTGAGCCTGGGTCCTGCCATCCCTGGACTTCCCTTGGTGACCACATTGTTTCTCTCTTCCAGATCCCCTGCTGTTTGTATTTTACCTCAGTGAGTGCATTCTCCACCAGGATCTCAGGTACTCTGATGAACAAGGGCAACAAAACCACACAGTCTTCACTCTTGTTCCATGACAGACTCTACCCCTTTGATCACAAGCTTTCTTGAACAACGCTGTCCAGAAAAGGGAAGATCCTCAGGAGTAAGCTGGACATTGGCTACCAAAGATATCAGATCCGGTCTCTGGAACCTGTGAATGTTATCATATATGGAAAAAGGGTCTTTGCAGATGTGATTAAGTAAAAGATCTTGAAATGGGAGATTATGCTGGATTTTCTGGTTATGCCCCAAAAGAGAGGCTAAGGGAGATCTGACACAAACAGAAAAGGAGAAGGCCATGTGAACACAGAGACAGATTGGAATGATGCAGTCACAAGCCAAGGAATGAATGCCAGCAGCCACCAGAAGCTGGAAGAGAGAACTGATTCTCCTCTGGAACCTCTGGGGGCTCTCTATGGCAGATTTTTGCTCAGTGATACTGACTTTGGACTTCTGGCTTCCAGAACTGTGAGACAATAAATGCCTGTTGTTTTAACCTGCCAAATCCGTGGGACTTTGTTACAGCAGCCACTGGAAACTAATACAGCCTCCCAACTGTTCGTTCAGATGACTCCTAATATCTTACCTCTATTAAGTACTCTGCAAATAAAGAGAGTTCCTAATAGCATTTCCCCATATCATCCACTGCTCTATTTACTTGATCTTCGGGACAAAACCCAAATGTTTATTGGTTTTCTGTATCACAGTTGCTTTTGGTTTGTTATAGGCTAAAAAGTAGAAGGGAATTGTTCAATTCACTCTGTGAAATACCCCACCTAATGCACTATAGATGCTGTTTGAATGGCAAAGAATATGGAAGACTTTAAAGGAGAAAGAATTATGAGAATAACAATTTCCACAAAGATCTCTCCTCTTTCATTAAGTATGAACTTGAGATTAGGATGCCTTCCTTTTTAATGTAAGTCAAAGTCACAAATGGAAAGTAAGCAAGTTTATGTTTTTAGTACAGGAAGGAGAAGAGAGAGATAATGTATTCTATCAATTCTGGTTCTATGACATTCAGAGTTTTCTGATTATCAATACAAACTTTCTTGCAGATAAATGTACTTTATCATTTTATTATATTTAGGGTTTACTTAGATCCTTCTAATTATCAAGTTAGTCTTAAATTCTTGTCTACACTTTGGGATGCAGATCTTTTAAACAACTGATTTGTATCCCGAAGATTTGGTTAGTCTTAATTCTCAGAGAAGATAGATACATTTTCATTTCTAATTTAGGATATAATTTCATCTTTAAAAAAACACTTTAATTGGTAAAATTTATAATAATTTGGCTTTTTTTGTACCCCTAAATCAATTTAGGAGAAAAGGGAAAGTCAAAGAATATGTATTCAATACACAAGACAACTTTTAAAAAAATCAGTTCATTTTAACAGCAACATTGAGAATTCATAGGATCAGCAAATGAGATGTGTTCTTTTTCTCAAATCTGGGTTTGATAAATGGCTTGACCACATCCATTATTCTGGTAATGCTGGTGAACTCCTCCCAGCATGCATTCTAACTCTTACAGGAAGGGAGCCATTGGTTTATTGTACATTTAGAGTGGCCTTACCACATATACAAGAAGTCTTGCATAAAAGAATGTTAACTTCGAGTGCTAGGAAACAGCCCGAGTGCCTACTAATAGGAACTGGTCAAATATATTATAAATTCATAAAATGGAACATTTCACATCCGTTAAAAATTCAGTATCTATACTGACGTAGAATGATCCTCAAGACATATTTTTAAGTGAGAAATGGAAGATGGAGAATGGTACATAGAGAATACTACCATTTGTGTTTTTAATTAAAAAATATTACTGTTAAAGTAAACTCAAAAGTTAACACTTTACATAACTAGAGTATAATGATCAAAACTAGGAAATTAACATCGATGCAATTCTACTAATTAATCTACATACTGTCTTCAAATTCTTTTTCAATTGTCCCACAAATGTCCTTGAACATACTTTAATCTGGGGCAGCTCCTCCACTTCATTAGTCTTTGCCTTTTATGACCTTGACACTTTTGAAGAGTATTCACTAGATATTTTGTAGAATGTCCCTCAGCTGGGTCTTTCTAATGTTTCTTCATGATTAGATTCAGATTATATTTTTTTTGGCAAGAATATCACAGAAGTGCTGTTGTGCACTTCACAGTACATATCACGAGATACATGATGTCGATATGTCTCACTGCTGGAGACGTCAAGTAAATCACGTGGTTAAGGTGGTGTCTGGGTTCTCCATGGTCCTTATTATCTTTTCCTTTGGTAATTAATAAGTATCTTGTGGGGAGTTAATTTGAGACTATATAAATATCTTGCTGACATCATGCTTTCTTGTCTACTAATTTGAGCATCCATTAATGATTTTTGCCTGAACTGTTATTACTGTGGTGTTTTCATTTGTGTCTTAAAAAGTGATACAGACACCTATGATGTTACTGTGTAGAATATCTTGAGGATGGTTTATCAGAAACTGGAAAAAGTGATTAGCTCTGGGGAAGGAAATCGGGGAAGAAGGCAGCTGGACAGCCAAGTCAGGGAGATGTTTCACCATGTAAGCTTTCATGCAGCATAAATGTACCTGGTTCATATCTTATGATTTAGTGAGGGGCAGTGGTGGGGTGAAATCTGTTGACTTAAAAAATAAAATAATCTTTTCAAATGACACAAGAAAAAATTTTCCTAAAAGAAATAAATTTATGATGAAAAAATATTGGGAGAGGAGAGAAGCTAACTTACACCGAACAAAAAGGATTTTGCTGTTTCTTTAAATACACATCAGGGACTATTTCATTATATTATCTGAAAGCACAGCTACTTGGGTTTGTGATCCAGAACTGTAGCTAGCTGGTTCATTTTATCTTTAAAATATACTTAAGTATTAAAGTTTTACTTGTAATTTGTGATAGCTTTTCAAGCAAGGTCTGCATTTTATAATGTGTCTTTTGGCATAAACATTAAATTCTAAAGAAACATCAGGTCAGCAAGAGAGTATGGAACTCTTACTATTGAAAGAAACCATGTCAATCAAGTGTACTAGAATTTTATTTTGAAACATTACATTACTTTTCACAACTAAGAAAAAATAGTTTCTTTAAAAATTTCAGGTCTTACATAACTATGATTTCTGATGACAAGCATTATTCTAAGAGATGTTTTAGAACCATTCAGAATGTTTTCAAAGCACCGACTCTACCTGAGCTGCACTTGTCAAACACATGTCTGTGCTACTCGTAGAGCGGATGGGATGTCATTCTTCCCAGCTTGTGAGCACGGTGGGTCCCATTTATATTTGTAACATGAAGGTCTATCCCTTTTGTCATCAGAGGTTCCCTCCTTTAACATGGGAAAGTAAGTAGGAGGCTTAATCTTACAGATCTCTGGAGTATCCACATAGAAGTTTCTTCAGCGTCTTGTGGGATTTCCCACTGCTCCAAGTTTCTCCCTGAACCCCAGTGGTGATACTGTTGACCCTTGTTCTATTTCTCTGCTACCATCCATGGATGAGATGATGCTCCCCTCATGAGAACCACTGGAGAGAAGGTGAGGGGGAAGTTTGTGTGTGTGTGTGTGTGTGTGTGTGTGTGTGTAGCTTTAAAGTAGTTTCTTTAATTTTCGTGGGACTTGTGTAGGTTAAAATTGCTGTCAAATAGAACTTTCTGCAGTGAAGGAAGTGTTCTCTAGTTGGCACTCTCCAGAAACACTAGCAGTCACTAGCTATCGGTGGCTATCGAACACTTGAAATACGGCCAGTGCAACTGAGAAACTGAATTTTAGTAAAAATTTAAGTGGTCACATGTGGCGAGTGTTTACTGTATTGGACAGCATGGGCGGAAAGCATGGTTTTTGGAATCTGATTCTTGCCAGCTGTGTGATCTTGAGTAAGTCCCTTCATTGCTCTAGGCCTACTTTTCCTCATCTGTGGGATGGAGATGATGATGTACCTACTTCATAGGCTTGGTGTGAGGAGGAGATGATGCACAGTAGTCCCCTTCAGCCACAATTCCCGTTCCCATTTCACTTTCTTTGTTTCAGTTACCAGCCATCAACTGTGGTGGGAATCGGACATTCTCCTTCTGATGAATCCTCAGAAGGTCAATAGCAGCCTAACGCAATGTTCCAAGGCTGGGTCGTTCACCTCACTTCATCTCATCACACAGGCATTTTATCACCTCACATCATCACAAGAAGGCTGAGGACAGTACAATAAGAGATTTTGAGAGAGAGAGAGAGAGAGAATAACTTTTACTTTTTACTACAGTGTATTGTTAGAGTTCTATTTTATTAGTTATTGTTGTTAATCTCTTACTGTGTCTAGTTCATAAATTAAACTTTTTATCATAGGTATGTGTGGGAAAATTCAGTATCTGTAGGGTTTGGTACTATTTCAGGTATGCATTGGGGGTCTTGGAATGTATTCCCCATGGGTAAGGGGAAGACTACTGTATGTAGAATACGATGCTTATGAACCCTTTATTAGAAAGGCTGGGTGTTATACGCAAACAATGAATCATGGAACACTACATCAAAAACTAATGATGTAATGTATGGTGATTAACATAACATAATTTAAAAAAAAAAAAGAAAGGCTCAGTAACTCCTAGCTG